>NC_134579.1:141183781-141281281 GCF_037038515.1 Microtus pennsylvanicus | reverse complement strand
AGGTGCACACATGTGCGTGAGCGCACACACGCACGCACACACACACACACAGCAGTACACGACCAAGGCAATTCTAATAGAAGAAAATATTTAATTGGGGGCTTGCTTATAGTTTCAGATGTTTAGTCCATGATCATCATGGCAGAAAGCAGTAGCTGAGAGTTTTGCATCCTGACCTCTAACAACAGGCAGAGAGACACTGGTCCTGCTGGGCTTTTGAAACCTCAAAGCCCACCTCCATGACACATCTCCTCCAATAAGCACACACCTCCTTTAACAAATTCCCAGTTCTTCCCAAAAAGATCGACTGGGGACCAAGAATTCCTCATATTTGCCTTCCAAGGGCCATTCTCACTTAGACAACCACAATAATAACAATAATAAACAGAAAGGAAGAAGAAGTTGGAGTTGTGGGATAGCTTGGTGGTAAAGGCACCTGCTACTATACCTGATGGCCTGAGCTGAAACTCCAGAACCGCGTGGTAGGAGAGAATCGACTCCCACAAGCTGTCCTCTGACCTCCATACAAGCTTTCCCCAAGAAAATAAATGGGTGTAATAAAAACTATTATTTTCCTTTAAAATTGAGCGGGGTGATGGCGCACACCTTTAATCCAAGCTCTCAGGACACAGAAGCAGGTGAATCTCTGCGAGTTCCAGGCCAGACTGGTCTACTGAGTAAGTTCCAGGACAGCCAGGGATACACAGAGAAACCCTGTCTCAAAAACTCAAAATAAAACAAAACCAGAAAAAGAAAATTGAAGCTGGATGTGGTTTCAGATACAGTAACCCTAACTGTTCTGATGGAAGAGAAAATGACACTGAGTTACGGTCCAACCTGGGCTACAAAACAAGGTTCTGTCTCTGCAAATAAACAAAGGAACAGGGTTGACAAGTTGGCTCAATGGGTGAAGGTGCTTGCCACCCACACTAACAACCTGACTTTGATCTTCAGAACCCACAGGGTAAAAGGAGAGAACTGACCCCCATGAGCTATCCTCTGACCTCCACCTGTGTCCCCACGTAAGCACAAACATAAATAAGCGCGTATAAATAAATATACTATGCCAATATAAGATAAAACTCACATAAAAAAACCCAAAAACTTCTACCAGCCCCCACCCCATGCACACACACAAATGAAACCTGAGGAAAGGTTGGCATTTGGGGGTGAAGTAGGGAGTGTAGCTCAGTTGGTGAGTGCTTGTCTAGAACTCACGCAGCCATGGGGTCCACCCCAGCATCACATAAACATGAACCAAATGTGGCCACCTGTGCCCGGAGCCAGTTCTTGGGAGGTGGAGGCAGGAAGATTGCCAGTTCAAAGTCGCCTTCATCTGCATATCAAGTTCTAGGTGGCTTTGGGCTATGCGCAAGCCTGCTTCATCCATCCCCCTCCCCAATGAATAAAATAGAAATCCCATGTATAATACGATTCCATTTATATGAGACATCCGGCGTAGGTAACTTTAAAAATTAAAGACACACAGTCTGAACACACATCTCCTGTGACCAGGCAAGACTTCAAGTGCAGGGATTGGGACACTGACCCAGCCACATAATCTTTGACCTACAGTATGTCTTGCCTGTGGGGTATGCTGGGGTACAGGTGGTGCAGGGAGTGGCTGACCACTGGTTCAGCCCGAGACCCATGCCAGGAGAGTCAGCCCACCCCTGACACTGCATGGAGCACCAGGACCCGCAGACTGGATGACTCAGATGCCTAGGATAGAACCAAACATGACTGGAGGAAAAATGTCAGTGTCATGATACCCAATGATATTCTGCTATACACAGGGATTGCTGACTAGATGGCAACTGCTGGAAACAGGCAGACCCACTGCCAAGCACTAGGCAGAACTTGGGGAATCCTGCAGAAGAGGGGAAAAGGATTGTAGGAGCCAGTGGGGTCAAGGATATCACAAAAACTCATAGAATCAACTAACCCGGGCTTATAGGAGCACACCGAGACTGAATCACCAACCAGGAGCCTGCACGGGACTGGCCTAGGCTATTCTGCACATATGCTATAGTTGAGTAGCTTGTGGGACTCCTCACAGTGGGAACAGGGGCTGCCTCTGACTCCTTTACTGGCTTTTGGGACCCTGTTCCTTATACCTGGTCACTTTGTCCAGCCCTAACACATGCTTAGTCTTACTGCAACTTGCTACACCATGTCTTGTTGATATTCACGGGAGGCTGGCCTTTCCTGAGCAGAAACGGAGGAAGACTGGATTGGGGAGTAAGGATAGGGGGAGGATAGGGAGGAGGGAGGGGAAATTGTGGTCTGGTGGTACAGTTAATTAATTTTGAAAATTAAAATATAAAGCTAGCTGTGGTGGCACACGCCTTTAATCCCAGCACTTGGGAGGCTAAGGCAGGTGGATCTCTGTGAGTTCAAGGCCAGCCTGGTTTACAGAATGAGTTACAGGAAAGCCAGGACTACACAGAGAAACCCTGTCTGGAGAAACCAACCAACCAGCCAGCCAAACAAACAAAATGAAACAAAGCAAAACAAAAGCAGCTAAAAAAACTACATTAGTGGGACACACACATGGAAGTGTCCTGCAGAGCTAAGTCAGGTTCTGATGGTCTCCTCAAACTTTCATCCTCTCCTCGGCCTTTCTGTCAAGATTTTATTTTTATTTTAAATTATTTGTGTATCTATCTGGGGTTATGTATATCTGTGTGTAAGTGTCCAAGGGAGACAGAGAAGAGAGCCAGATCCCCCGGAGCTGGAGGCAGTTTGAGTGCTGGACACTGAAGCCCAGTCCTCTACAGAGCAGGAAGCACTCTTCCCTGCTGCGCCATCTCTCCATCTTCCTCTTTCCTTACTTTTATAGTTTATTTATTTTATACATATGCTTGTTTTACCTGCAGGTATGTCTGTGAATCACCTGGAACAGGAGATGGTTGGGAGCCACCATGTGGTTGCTGGGAATTGAACCCAGGTTCTCTTCAAGAGCAGCCATTGCTCTTGATCACTGGTCATTGCTCTAGTCCTATATTGTTAAGGCTCTCACTGTAGCCCAGTTGAGCCTCACATTTCTCTCTGATGCCTTTTGGTATAGGGAGTGCTGAAAAGACAGGTGTGTGTCTCTGCAGTGGAGATGACTGACAGGTGTGTGTCTCTGCAGTGGAGATGACTGACAGGTGTGTGTCTCTGCAGTGGAGATGACTGACAGGTGTGTGTCTCTGCAGTGGAGATGACTGACAGGTGTGTGTCTCTGCAGTGGAGATGACTGACAGGTGTGTGTCTCTGCAGTGCTGAGATGACTGACAGGTGTGTGTCTCTGCAGTGCTGAGATGACTGACAGGTGTGTGTCTCTGCAGTGGTGTTGACTGACAGGTGTGTGTCTCTGCAGTGGAGATGACTGACAGGTGTGTGTCTCTGCAGTGGAGATGACTGACAGGTGTGTGTCTCTGCAGTGGAGATGACTGACAGGTGTGTGTCTCTGCAGTGCTGAGATGACTGACAGGTGTGTGTCTCTGCAGTGCTGAGATGACTGACAGGTGTGTGTCCCTGCAGTGCTGAGATGACTGACAGGTGTGTGTCTCTGCAGTGGAGATGACTGACAGGTGTGTGTCTCTGCAGTGGAGATGACTGACAGGTGTGTGTCCCTGCAGTGCTGAGATGACTGACAGGTGTGTTTCTCTGCAGTGGAGATGACTGACAGGTGTGTGTCTCTGCAGTGGAGATGACTGACAGGTGTGTGTCTCTGCAGTGGAGATGACTGACAGGTGTGTGTCTCTGCAGTGGTGTTGACTGACAGGTGTGTCTCTGCAGTGGAGATGACTGACAGGTGTGTGTCTCTGCAGTGGAGATGACTGACAGGTGTGTGTCTCTGCAGTGGAGATGACTGACAGGTGTGTGTCTCTGCAGTGGAGATGACTGACAGGTGTGTGTCTCTGCAGTGGAGATGACTGACAGGTGTGTGTCCCTGCAGTGCTGAGATGACTGACAGGTGTGTGTCTCTGCAGTGGAGATGACTGACAGGTGTGTGTCTCTGCAGTGGAGATGACTGACAGGTGTGTGTCTCTGCAGTGGAGATGACTGACAGGTGTGTGTCTCTGCAGTGGAGATGACTGACAGGTGTGTGTCTCTGCAGTGCTGAGATGACTGACAGGTGTGTGTCTCTGCAGTGCAGATGACTGACAGGTGTGTGTCTCTGCAGTGCTGAGATGACTGACAGGTGTGTGTCTCTGCAGTGGAGATGACTGACAGGTGTGTGTCTCTGCAGTGGAGATGACTGACAGGTGTGTGTCTCTGCAGTGGAGATGACTGACAGGTGTGTGTCTCTGCAGTGGAGATGACTGACAGGTGTGTGTCTCTGCAGTGGTGTTGACTGACAGGTGTGTGTCTCTGCAGTGGAGATGACTGACAGGTGTGTGTCTCTGCAGTGGAGATGACTGACAGGTGTGTGTCTCTGCAGTGCTGAGATGACTGACAGGTGTGTGTCTCTGCAGTGCTGAGATGACTGACAGGTGTGTGTCTCTGCAGTGGAGATGACTGACAGGTGTGTGTCTCTGCAGTGCTGAGATGACTGACAGGTGTGTGTCTCTGCAGTACTGAGATGACTGACAGGTGTGTGTCTCTGCAGTGGAGATGACTGACAGGTGTGTGTCTCTGCAGTGCTGAGATGACTGACAGGTGTGTGTCTCTGCAGTGCTGAGATGACTGACAGGTGTGTGTCTGCAGTGCTGAGATGACTGACAGGTGTGTGTCTCTGCAGTGCTGAGATGACTGACAGGTGTGTGTCTCTGCAGTGGAGATGACTGACAGGTGTGTGTCTCTGCAGTGGAGATGACTGACAGGTGTGTGTCTCTGCAGTGGAGATGACTGACAGGTGTGTGTCCCTGCAGTGGAGATGACTGACAGGTATGTGTCTCTGCAGTGCTGAGATGACTGACAGGTGTGTGTCTCTGCAGTGGAGATGACTGACAGGTGTGTGTCTCTGCAGTGCTGAGATGACTGACAGGTGTGTGTCTCTGCAGTGGAGATGACTGACAGGTGTGTCTCTGCAGTGGAGATGACTGACAGGTGTGTGTCTCTGCAGTGCTGAGATGACTGACAGGTGTGTGTCTCTGCAGTGGAGATGACTGACAGGTGTGTGTCTCTGCAGTGGAGATGACTGACAGGTGTGTGTCTCTGCAGTGGAGATGACTGACAGGTGTGTGTCTCTGCAGTGGAGATGACTGACAGGTGTGTGTCTCTGCAGTGCTGAGATGACTGACAGGTGTGTGTCTCTGCAGTGGAGATGACTGACAGGTGTGTGTCTCTGCAGTGGAGATGACTGACAGGTGTGTGTCTCTGCAGTGGAGATGACTGACAGGTGTGTGTCTCTGCAGTGCTGAGATGACTGACAGGTGTGTGTCTCTGCAGTGGAGATGACTGACAGGTGTGTGTCTCTGCAGTGGAGATGACTGACAGGTGTGTGTCTGCAGTGGTGTTGACTGACAGGTGTGTGTCTCTGCAGTGGAGATGACTGACAGGTGTGTGTCTCTGCAGTGCTGAGATGACTGACAGGTGTGTGTCTGTGCAGTGGAGATGACTGACAGGTGTGTGTCTCTGCAGTGGAGATGACTGACAGGTGTGTGTCTCTGCAGTGGAGATGACTGACAGGTGTGTGTCTCTGTAGTGGAGATGACTGACAGGTGTGTGTCTCTGCAGTGGAGATGACTGACACGTGTGTGTCTCTGCAGTGGAGATGACTGACAGGTGTGTGTCTCTGCAGTGGAGATGACTGACAGGTGTGTATCTCTGTAGTGGAGATGACTGACAGGTGTGTGTCTCTGCAGTGGAGATGACTGACAGGTGTGTCTCTGCAGTGGAGATGACTGACAGGTGTGTGTCTCTGCAGTGGAGATGACTGACAGGTGTGTGTCTCTGCAGTGGTGTTGACTGACAGGTGTGTCTCTGCAGTGGAGATGACTGACAGGTGTGTGTCTCTGCAGTGCAGAGATGACTGACAGGTGTGTGTCTCTGCAGTGGAGATGACCTACAGGTGTGTGTCTCTGCAGTGGAGATGACTGACAGGTGTGTGTCTGCAGTGGAGATGACTGACAGGTGTGTGTCTCTGCAGTGGAGATGACTGACAGGTGTGTGTCTCTGCAGTGCTGAGATGACTGACAGGTGTGTGTCTGTGCAGTGCTGAGATGACTGACAGGTGTGTGTCTGTGCAGTGCTGAGATGACTGACAGGTGTGTGTCTCTGCAGTGCTGAGATGACTGACAGGTGTGTGTCTCTGCAGTGCTGAGATGACTGACAGGTGTGTGTCTCTGCAGTGGAGATGACTGACAGGTGTGTGTCTCTGCAGTGGAGATGACTGACAGGTGTGTGTCCCTGCAGTGCTGAGATGACTGACAGGTGTGTTTCTCTGCAGTGGAGATGACTGACAGGTGTGTGTCTCTGCAGTGCTGAGATGACTGACAGGTGTGTGTCTCTGCAGTGGAGATGACTGACAGGTGTGTGTCTCTGCAGTGCTGAGATGACTGACAGGTGTGTGTCTCTGCAGTGCTGAGATGACTGACAGGTGTGTGTCTCTGCAGTGGAGATGACTGACAGGTGTGTGTCTCTGCAGTGCTGAGATGACTGACAGGTGTGTGTCCCTGCAGTGCTGAGATGACTGACAGGTGTGTGTCTCTGCAGTGGAGATGACTGACAGGTGTGTGTCTCTGCAGTGCTGAGATGACTGACAGGTGTGTGTCTCTGCAGTGGAGATGACTGACAGGTGTGTGTCTCTGCAGTGGAGATGACTGACAGGTGTGTGTCTCTGCAGTGCTGAGATGACTGACAGGTGTGTGTCTCTGCAGTGCTGAGATGACTGACAGGTGTGTGTCTCTGCAGTGGAGATGACTGACAGGTGTGTGTCTCTGCAGTGGAGATGACTGACAGGTGTGTGTCTCTGCAGTGGAGATGACTGACAGGTGTGTGTCTCTGCAGTGGAGATGACTGACAGGTGTGTCTCTGCAGTGCTGAGATGACTGACAGGTGTGTGTCTCTGCAGTGGAGATGACCTACAGGTATGTGTCTCTGCAGTGCTGAGATGACTGACAGGTGTGTGTCTCTGCAGTGGTGTTGACTGACAGGTGTGTGTCTCTGCAGTGGAGATGACTGACAGGTGTGTGTCTCTGCAGTGGAGATGACTGACAGGTGTGTGTCTCTGCAGTGCTGAGATGACTGACAGGTGTGTGTCTCTGCAGTACTGAGATGACTGACAGGTGTGTGTCTCTGCAGTGGAGATGACTGACAGGTGTGTGTCTCTGCAGTGCTGAGATGACTGACAGGTGTGTGTCTCTGCAGTGCTGAGATGACTGACAGGTGTGTGTCTGCAGTGCTGAGATGACTGACAGGTGTGTGTCTCTGCAGTTGAGATGACTGACAGGTGTGTGTCTCTGCAGTGGAGATGACTGACAGGTGTGTGTCTCTGCAGTGGAGATGACTGACAGGTGTGTGTCTCTGCAGTGCTGAGATGACTGACAGTTGTGTGTCTCTGCAGTGGAGATGACTGACAGGTGTGTGTCTCTGCAGTGCTGAGATGACTGACAGGTGTGTGTCTCTGCAGTGCTGAGATGACTGACAGGTGTGTGTCTCTGCAGTGCTGAGATGACTGACAGGTGTGTGTCTCTGCAGTGGAGATGACTGACAGGTGTGTGTGTCTGCAATGGAGATGACTGACAGGTGTGTGTCTCTGCAGTGGAGATGACTGACAGGTGTGTGTCTCTGCAGTGCTGAGATGACTGACAGTTGTGTGTCTCTGCAGTGGAGATGACTGACAGGTGTGTGTCTCTGCAGTGGAGATGACTGACAGGTGTGTGTCTCTGCAGTGGAGATGACTGACAGGTGTGTGTCTCTGCAGTGGAGATGACTGACAGGTGTGTGTCTCTGCAGTGGAGATGACTGACAGGTGTGTGTCTGCAGTGGTGTTGACTGACAGGTGTGTGTCTCTGCAGTGGAGATGACTGACAGGTGTGTGTCTCTGCAGTGGAGATGACTGACAGGTGTGTGTCTCTGCAGTGGAGATGACTGACAGGTGTGTGTCTCTGCAGTGGAGATGACTGACAGGTGTGTGTCTCTGCAGTGGAGATGACTGACAGGTGTGTCTCTCCAGTGGAGATGACTGACAGGTGTGTGTCTCTGCAGTGCTGAGATGACTGACAGGTGTGTGTCTCTGCAGTGCTGAGATGACTGACAGGTGTGTGTCTCTGCAGTGGTGTTGACTGACAGGTGTGTGTCTCTGCAGTGGAGATGACTGACAGGTGTGTGTCTCTGCAGTGGAGATGACTGACAGGTGTGTGTCTCTGCAGTGGAGATGACTGACAGGTGTGTGTCTCTGCAGTGGAGATGACTGACAGGTGTGTGTCTCTGCAGTGCTGAGATGACTGACAGGTGTGTGTCTGTGCAGTGGAGATGACTGACAGGTGTGTGTCTCTGCAGTGGAGATGACTGACAGGTGTGTGTCTCTGCAGTGGAGATGACTGACAGGTGTGTGTCTCTGTAGTGGAGATGACTGACAGGTGTGTGTCTCTGCAGTGCTGAGATGACTGACAGGTGTGTGTCTCTGCAGTGGAGATGACTGACAGGTGTGTGTCTCTGCAGTGGAGATGACTGACAGGTGTGTGTCTCTGCAGTGGAGATGACTGACAGGTGTGTCTCTGCAGTGGAGATGACTGACAGGTGTGTGTCTCTGCAGTGGAGATGACTGACAGGTGTGTGTCTCTGCAGTGGTGTTGACTGACAGGTGTGTCTCTGCAGTGGAGATGACTGACAGGTGTGTGTCTCTGCAGTGCTGAGATGACTGACAGGTGTGTGTCTCTGCAGTGCTGAGATGACTGACAGGTGTGTGTCTCTGCAGTGGAGATGACTGACAGGTGTGTGTCTCTGCAGTGCTGAGATGACTGACAGTTGTGTGTCTCTGCAGTGGAGATGACTGACAGGTGTGTGTCTCTGCAGTGCTGAGATGACTGACAGTTGTGTGTCTCTGCAGTGGAGATGACTGACAGGTGTGTGTCTCTGCAGTGCTGAGATGACTGACAGGTGTGTGTCTCTGCAGTGCTGAGATGACTGACAGGTGTGTGTCTCTGCAGTGGAGATGACTGACAGGTGTGTGTCTCTGCAATGGAGATGACTGACAGGTGTGTGTCTCTGCAGTGGAGATGACTGACAGGTGTGTGTCTCTGCAGTGCTGAGATGACTGACAGTTGTGTGTCTCTGCAGTGGAGATGACTGACAGGTGTGTGTCTCTGCAGTGGAGATGACTGACAGGTGTGTGTCTCTGTAGTGGAGATGACTGACAGGTGTGTGTCTCTGCAGTGGAGATTACTGACAGGTGTGTGTCTCTGCAGTGCTGAGATGACTGACAGGTGTGTGTCTCTGCAGTGGAGATGACTGACAGGTGTGTGTCTCTGCAGTGGAGATGACTGACAGGTGTGTGTCTCTGCAGTGGAGATGACTGACAGGTGTGTGTCTCTGCAGTGGAGATTACTGACAGGTGTGTGTCTCTGCAGTGGAGATGACTGACAGGTGTGTGTCTGCAGTGGTGTTGACTGACAGGTGTGTGTCTCTGCAGTGGAGATGACTGACAGGTGTGTGTCTCTGCAGTGGAGATGACTGACAGGTGTGTGTCTCTGCAGTGCTGAGATGACTGACAGGTGTGTGTCTCTGCAGTGGAGATGACTGACAGGTGTGTGTCTCTGCAGTGGAGATGACTGACAGGTGTGTGTCTCTGCAGTGGAGATGACTGACAGGTGTGTCTCTGCAGTGGAGATGACTGACAGGTGTGTGTCTCTGCAGTGCTGAGATGACTGACAGGTGTGTGTCTCTGCAGTGCTGAGATGACTGACAGGTGTGTGTCTCTGCAGTGGTGTTGACTGACAGGTGTGTGTCTCTGCAGTGGAGATGACTGACAGGTGTGTGTCTCTGCAGTGGAGATGACTGACAGGTGTGTGTCTCTGCAGTGGAGATGACTGACAGGTGTGTGTCTCTGCAGTGGAGATGACTGACAGGTGTGTGTCTCTGCAGTGCTGAGATGACTGACAGGTGTGTGTCTGTGCAGTGGAGATGACTGACAGGTGTGTGTCTCTGCAGTGGAGATGACTGACAGGTGTGTGTCTCTGCAGTGGAGATGACTGACAGGTGTGTGTCTCTGTAGTGGAGATGACTGACAGGTGTGTGTCTCTGCAGTGCTGAGATGACTGACAGGTGTGTGTCTCTGCAGTGGAGATGACTGACAGGTGTGTGTCTCTGCAGTGGAGATGACTGACAGGTGTGTGTCTCTGCAGTGGAGATGACTGACAGGTGTGTGTCTCTGCAGTGGAGATGACTGACAGGTGTGTCTCTGCAGTGGAGATGACTGACAGGTGTGTGTCTCTGCAGTGGAGATGACTGACAGGTGTGTGTCTCTGCAGTGGTGTTGACTGACAGGTGTGTCTCTGCAGTGGAGATGACTGACAGGTGTGTGTCTCTGCAGTGCTGAGATGACTGACAGGTGTGTGTCTCTGCAGTGCTGAGATGACTGACAGGTGTGTGTCTCTGCAGTGGAGATGACTGACAGGTGTGTGTCTCTGCAGTGCTGAGATGACTGACAGGTGTGTGTCTCTGCAGTGGAGATGACTGACAGGTGTGTGTCTCTGCAGTGCTGAGATGACTGACAGGTGTGTGTCTCTGCAGTGCTGAGATGACTGACAGGTGTGTGTCTCTGCAGTGCTGAGATGACTGACAGGTGTGTGTCTCTGCAGTGCTGAGATGACTGACAGGTGTGTGTCTCTGCAGTGGAGATGACTGACAGGTGTGTGTCTCTGCAGTGGAGATGACTGACAGGTGTGTGTCTCTGCAGTGGAGATGACTGACAGGTGTGTGTCTCTGCAGTGCTGAGATGACTGACAGGTGTGTGTCTCTGCAGTGGAGATGACTGACAGGTGTGTGTCTCTGCAGTGGAGATGACCTACAGGTGTGTGTCTCTGCAGTGGAGATGACTGACAGGTGTGTGTCTGCAGTGGAGATATCTGACAGGTGTGTGTCTCTGCAGTGCTGAGATGACTGACAGGTGTGTGTCTCTGTAGTGGAGATGACTGACAGGTGTGTGTCTCTGCAGTGCTGAGATGACTGACAGGTGTGTGTCTCTGCAGTGGTGTTGACTGACAGGTGTGTCTCTGCAGTGGAGATGACTGACAGGTGTGTGTCTCTGCAGTGGAGATGACTGACAGGTGTGTGTCTCTGCAGTGCTGAGATGACTGACAGGTGTGTGTCTCTGCAGTGCTGAGATGACTGACAGGTGTGTGTCTCTGCAGTGGAGATGACTGACAGGTGTGTGTCTCTGCAGTGGAGATGACTGACAGGTGTGTGTCTCTGCAGTGGAGATTACTGACAGGTGTGTGTCTCTGCAGTGCTGAGATGACTGACAGGTGTGTGTCTCTGCAGTGGAGATGACTGACAGGTGTGTGTCTCTGCAGTGCTGAGATGACTGACAGGTGTGTGTCTCTGCAGTGCTGAGATGACTGACAGGTGTGTGTCTCTGCAGTGCTGAGATGACTGACAGGTGTGTGTCTCTGCAGTGGAGATGACTGACAGGTGTGTGTCTGCAGTGGAGATGACTGACAGGTGTGTGTCTCTGCAGTGGAGATGACTGACAGGTGTGTGTCTCTGCAGTGGAGATGACTGACAGGTGTGTGTCTCTGCAGTGGAGATGACTGACAGGTGTGTGTCTGCAGTGGAGATGTCTGACAGGTGTGTGTCTCTGCAGTGCTGAGATGACTGACAGGTGTGTGTCTGTGCAGTGGAGATGACTGACAGGTGTGTGTCTCTGCAGTGGAGATGACTGACAGGTGTGTGTCTCTGCAGTGGTGTTGACTGACAGGTGTGTGTCTCTGCAGTGGAGATGACTGACAGGTGTGTGTCTGTGCAGTGGAGATGACTGACAGGTGTGTGTCTCTGCAGTGCTGAGATGACTGACAGGTGTGTGTCTCTGCAGTGCTGAGATGACTGACAGGTGTGTGTCTCTGCAGTGCTGAGATGACTGACAGGTGTGTGCCTCTGCAGTGCTGAGATGACTGACAGGTGTGTCTCTGCAGTGGTGTTGACTGACAGGTGTGTGTCTGTGCAGTGGAGATGACTGACAGGTGTGTGTCTCTGCAGTGGAGATGACTGACAGGTGTGTGTCTCTGCAGTGGAGATGACTGACAGGTGTGTGTCTCTGCAGTGGAGATGACTGACAGGTGTGTGTCTCTGCAGTGGAGATGACTGACAGGTGTGTGTCTCTGCAGTGGAGATGACTGACAGGTGTGTGTCTCTGCAGTGGAGATGACTGACAGGTGTGTGTCTCTGCAGTGCTGAGATGACTGACAGGTGTGTGTCTCTGCAGTGCTGAGATGACTGACAGGTGTGTGTCTCTGCAGTGCTGAGATGACTGACAGGTGTGTGTCTCTGCAGTGCTGAGATGACTGACAGGTGTGTGTCTCTGCAGTGGAGATGACTGACAGGTGTGTGTCTCTGCAGTGGAGATGACTGACAGGTATGTGTCTCTGCAGTGCTGAGATGACTGACAGGTGTGTGTCTCTGCAGTGGAGATGACTGACAGGTGTGTGTCTCTGCAGTGGAGATGACTGACAGGTGTGTGTCTCTGCAGTGCTGAGATGACTGACAGGTGTGTGTCTCTGCAGTGGAGATGACTGACAGGTGTGTGTCTCTGCAGTGGAGATGACTGACAGGTGTGTGTCTCTGCAGTGCTGAGATGACTGACAGGTGTGTGTCTCTGCAGTGCTGAGATGACTGACAGGTGTGTGTCTCTGCAGTGGAGATGACTGATAGGTGTGTGTCTCTGCAGTGGAGATGACTGACAGGTGTGTGTCTCTGCAGTGGAGATGACTGACAGGTGTGTGTCTCTGCAGTGGAGATGACTGACAGGTGTGTGTCTCTGCAGTGGAGATGACTGACAGGTGTGTGTCTGTGCAGTGGAGATGACTGACAGGTGTGTGTCTCTGCAGTGCTGAGATGACTGACAGGTGTGTGTCTCTGCAGTGCTGAGATGACTGACAGGTGTGTGTCTCTGCAGTGCTGAGATGACTGACAGGTGTGTGTCTCTGCAGTGCTGAGATGACTGACAGGTGTGTGTCTCTGCAGTGCTGAGATGACTGACAGGTGTGTGTCTCTGCAGTGCTGAGATGACTGACAGGTGTGTGTCTCTGCAGTGGAGATGACTGATAGGTGTGTGTCTCTGCAGTGGAGATGACTGACAGGTGTGTGTCTCTGCAGTCCTGAGATGACCGACAGGTGTGTGTCTCTGCAGTGGAGATGACTGACAGGTGTGTGTCTCTGCAGTGGAGATGACTGACAGGTGTGTGTCTCTGCAGTGGAGATGACTGACAGGTGTGTGTCTCTGCAGTGCTGAGATGACTGACAGGTGTGTGTCTCTGCAGTGCTGAGATGACTGACAGGTGTGTGTCTCTGCAGTGGAGATGACTGACAGGTGTGTGTCTCTGCAGTGCTGAGATGACTGACAGGTGTGTGTCTCTGCAGTGGAAATGACTGACAGATGTGTGTCTCTGCAGTGCTGAGAAAGTTTGAGAGGAGAACGAAATAGCATGTTTTGGCTTCAGACCTCCATTAGGGGTTAAATGTGGGTCAAAAATTGATCCTTCTGGGCAATGGTGGCGCACGCCTTTAATCCCAGCACTCCGGAGGTAGAGGCAGGTGGCTCTCTGTGAGTTCGAGCCAAGCCTGATCTGCAAGAGCTAGTTCCAGGACAGGCTCCAAAGATACAGAGAAACCCTGTCTCGAAAAACCAAAAAAAGAAAAAAAAAATTGATCCTGACCACTAGAGGGCACACTGAGAACAGCTTTCTCTCCTCTGTGGTTAGGGATCTGAAGCTACAAACTCTGGAGCCTTTGACTGCAGTTGCAGGCACCAATCCTAAACCTTAGCCGTAAAGCCTTGCTTGCACCCTCAATTCATTCTTTCTTTCCTATGCTTCACCCCTCCTTTTTTTCGTTTGTTTTTTCAAGAGAGGGTCTCTTTGTGTCGCTCTGGCTGTCTTGGAACTGGCTCTGTAGACCAGGCTGGCTCCCGAGTGCTGGAATTAAAGACCTGTGCCATTACCACCTGGCTCCCCTCTCTGCTTTATGTAGCTCAGGCTACC
The DNA here is from genome assembly GCF_037038515.1 of Microtus pennsylvanicus. Classification (NCBI taxonomy): domain Eukaryota; kingdom Metazoa; phylum Chordata; class Mammalia; order Rodentia; family Cricetidae; genus Microtus; species Microtus pennsylvanicus. Next base: position 141,267,149 of record NC_134579.1, on the reverse strand, counting down.
TTCACACCCACCACATCAAGCCTTGCCTTGGTCTCTTTTTATTGTTTTTGTTTTGAGACAGGGTTTTTCTGTGTAGACCTGGCTGTGCTGGAGCTCACTCTGAGGACGGGACTGGGCTCAGCCTCAGATCCGCCAACCTCAGCCTTCCGAGTGCTGGGATGATGGGTGTGGGCTACCACTGCCCGGTTAGCCTTGACCTCTTGTCCTCCTGCTTTCGTCTTCAAAGCGCTGGCCTGATGTGTTTATGCATCACCATGCCTTGCCTCACACGCTCTAACTGTCCAGATGGCCTCAGATGCAGACAGAGTTAGACATTTTTATTTTTTTTATCCTTGTAAAACACACTAAGTTTATGCTCGTGTTGTGGATGACCTAATGCAGGTAATGGCTGGGCGCTATCGCACCTGGCTTTTCCGTGAGTTCTGGGGACCCGAACTTTGTTAACCTTCACGACAAGTTCCAGGAGCCATCTTCCTGGACCTAACTTAGAAATTCTGATTAAACAACCAGATGGTAGTGGTGCACACCCTTAGCAGGTGGATCTCTGAGTTTGAGGCCACCCTACTCTACAGAGCGAGTTCTAGGACAGCCAGGGCTCCACAGAGAAACCCTGTCTCAAAACAAACAACAACAAAACCCCCAAAACAAAACAAAACAAAACAAAGCCAAGAAAAAAACAAGAAACCCCTGGACTTTCCACTGAGCCCCACATTTAGAAAAACAAACAAACAAACAAACAACCCTCACGAACGGTGGGACTCATTAAGCCAGCATCTGCCTATCTGTGCCTCACTATCCTCTCCCCATTTTCTTTCTCTCTTTTTCCTTTCTTATTTATTCATTTATTATGTGTGTGTGCACGTGAGCATGTGTGTGTGTGTGCACGTGAGCATGTGTGTGTGTGCACATGAGCATGCGTGTGTCTGTGTGTGTGGGTGGCCCAGCCGTGGTAAAAGTGGAAGTCAGAGAGGACGTTCCTCAGAGGACATGTCCTTGAGGCTGGTCTCCTATTTGCCCTGCTGTGTTGTGTACTGCCACTAGGTGGAGCTCCCGAGCTCCTGGGAGATTCTGTCTAGGTCTCCCACCTTGTATTAGCAATGCTGAGATTACAGATTTGCTTTCTGTCTGTCTCTGTATGTATCTATCTATGTATAAAGTATGTGTGTAAGTATGTATGCATGTTTCTCTCCACTTGTCTGTCTGTGTGTACATGTCACACGGTACCTGTGTGGAGGTCAGAGGACAATTTACAAGAACTGATTCTCTCTTTCTGCCACATGGGTCCTGGAAACTAAAATCTGGTCCTCAGGCTTGGTAGCAAGTGTCTTTGGTGATGAGCCATTTCACTGGCCCTGCATTTGGCTTTTTTATGTGGCTTCTAGGATTGGAGCTCAGTTGCCAAGCTTGCAAAGGAAATACTTGGGCCTGCTGAGCCATCCTGACCAACCCTCTGTTCTTTTGGTCTCATTTTGTAGCCCAGGCTAACCTGGAGCTCAAAATCCTCCTGTCTCAGCCTCCTGAGTGTTGGGGTTAGAGGTGTGTACCACCACATCTAGCTCAGCCTGTGGAATGTGGGGTGGGTTTACAAGACTGTGTGCAAACACACCTAAAACTCATGGCTCCTTGGGCATCTGCACACACGGGGCACACACTCGGACACCCACACATACACATAAATAAAAATAAAATAAATCTTTAAAATTCCATCTAATAATAGGAGTTGGTGTTCAGGAGCATGCTTGTCCAGGTGTGCACAGGCTGGTGAGAACGTGACTTGTCCAGGTGTGCACAGGTTGGTGAGAACGTGACATTTCCTAACAATGCCCAGTGGTCCTGGGGAATTTGCTGAAGCCATGACTCTGGATGTGGCCACAGCTGGCTGAGACCATCATCGATACTCGAGGACTGGCCAGAATAGTGAGGCTATTGATCTGCAAACCCCTGCATAGGGCCCTACCCCCTCTGGCTTTGCCTATCTTCAGGGCATGTGGAAGGACACGTACCCAGTCCCAAGGTCAGAGAGGCCAGAGAGGGGATTTCCATGCATGGAGAAGCCAGATTTGTTTTAGGGAACTAGTTTGCTAAGGTCGGCTATTGAACCCCAGGTTCTCATGGGCACATCACCCATACACAGACTGTAGAAGCTTCCAGAACACACAGGCCAGGACTGTGCAGAGCTCTGATGGCAACCCTGAGAAGCAGATGCTGATCTCATAGCAGAGACAAAGGAAGAAAGGTCTGGCGAGTTTGAACTCACATTGGCCACGGTGGAGGAGTCCTTTGTGGAACTTGCTTTGGTGGTGTGACACGTCGGGTGTCTCCACTCTTCTGAGATGGGGGTGTCCTGTAGCCCAGGCTTGTCTTGAGCTCAGATCACCTTCCTCTTCCTGCTTCCACCTCCAGAGTGCTGGCATCTTGATGGTCTTTTTTTTCTACTTACTTATTATGTATACAGTGGTCTGCTGGCAGGCTGTATATACACAAGAGGCCAGAAGAGGGCACCAGATCTCATTATGGACGGTTGTGAGCTACCACGTGGTTGCTGGGAATTGATCTCGGTACTTCCAGACGAGTTGCCAGTGCTCTTAACCTCTGAGCCATCTCTTCAGTCCCCTGATCTATGTCTTATTTGTTATAATAACTGCAGGGAATAATCTGCTCTTTAAGTGAAATGACTGCTGGACATTTCAGGGCCAGAAACACCGGCATAGGGGTCTAAGCTATGCAAAGACACCTGTCACTCCCTGGGGGCTGAGTGCGTGCCGTCACCCAGAGTCACCTGCAAGCCCATGTGTCTCTGATTATGGCAGACTGAATAGAGATCCCTCAAATATCCAAATCCTTGGTCGAGTGTGGAGGCTTGTGTCTGTAATATCAGTACTCAGGAGGCAGAGACAAGAGGGCGGAGACTTCCCGCCAACCTGGGCTATACAGTGAGACCCCTCTCCATCCCAAAACGAAGAACTGGGGGCATGGTGGTTCATGCCTTTAATTCCAGCACTTGTGAGACAGAGGCAAGAGGATCTGTGTGAGTTCAAAGCCACCCTGGTCTACTTGTGAGTTCTAGCCAGGACTACATAGGGAGACATTGTCTCAACACTCCCCCTGAATCAGCAATGAAGGAGCCGGAGAGACTTGAGTGGTTGGGAGCACTTACTGCTCTTGTAGAGAATTCAGGGGATACGACACCTCTGCCTGTAACTGCAGTGTCAGAGGATACGACACCTCTGCCTGTAACTCCAGTGTTAGGGGATATGACACCTCTGCCTGTAACTCCAGTGTTAGGGGAGACGACACCTCTGCCTGTAACTCCAGTGTTAGGGGATACGACACCTCTGCCTGTAACTGCAGTGTCAGAGGATACAACACCTCTGCCTGTAACTGCAGTGTCAGAGGATACGACACCTCTGCCTGTAACTCCAGTGTTAGGGGAGACGACACCTCTGGCCTCACATGGTGTGAGTAAACTCATGCAGGCACACACATACATATAAATAAAAATAAATGGAAATCAAAGCCAGGTGTGTGGCATATGTCTGCAAGTCTGTAATTCTTTGACTTGGGCATTGGAGGATCAAGAGTTCATGTTCATCCTCGGTCTTATAGTTAAAGGCTAGCCTGTGCTACATGAGACCCCGTCTTAAAAAGAACCAAATTTAACAAATATCAAACAAAAAGTTGGACAGTGGTGGCACAAACCTATAATCCCAGTTCTTGAGAGACAGAGACAATGGATCTCTGAGTTTGAGGCCAGAGTTCCAGGACAGCCAGGGTTACACAAAGAAACCCTGTCTCAATCAAAAACAAAACAAGACTGGGGTTTACTGCAGGTGGTGAGATGGAACACTGGGTAAAAACGTTTGTTGCCAAGACTAAGGCCCTGAGTTCAGCCCTAGAATTTGATGGAGAGAAGGAGCTGACTCCTGCAAGCTTCTCTCTGACCTCAACATTCATATGCACACACGCACACTATACATATTAGTATATCTGTTATTATATACATTTTATTGTGTGCATGATATATTGTATATGATACATAGTTGTCGTTATATTGTATAATTACATAGTATATAATATATACCTATAATTATATAATTACATTAATATATAATTACAAGTATATAATACTGATAGATCATTATTGTAGAAAGTTGAGTGGTGGTGGCGCATGCCTTTAATCCCAGCACTCAGGAGAGAGAGGCAGGTGAATCTCTGTTAGTTCGAGACCAGCTTGGTTTGCAGAATGAGTTCCAGGACAGTCAGAGTGGTTACACAGAAAAGCCATGTCTCAAAAAAACAAAAACAAAATTATTGTTATGGGAATTTGTACACCATGTAAAGTTGTGTGGCTGATTGGTGTAATAAAAAGCTGACCATCCAGTAGCCTGGCAGGAGGTATAGGCAGGATTTTTGGGGAGAGAAAGAAAGAGGAGTGGGAATCTAGACTTGCTGGGGATACCAGGAGACAGGGAGAGGAAACAAGAGGTGCAAGACAGAAGAGAGGTAATGCCACACAACAGAACATGGATTAATAGAAATGAGCTAATTTGGCATAAGAACAGACAGGAGGACCAATGGACTGAATAGAAGACCCGGATATCAATCCACACATCTTCAAACACCTGATCTTTAATAAAGAAGCAAAAAATATCAAATGGAAAAAAGAAAGCATATTTAACAAATGATGCTGGCATAACCAGATATCAACATGTAGAAGAATGAAAATAGACCCATATTTATCACCATGCACAAAACTCAAGTCCAAATGGATCAAAGACCTCAACATAAAGCCAGCCACACTGAACCTTATAGAAGAGAAAGTGGGAAGTACACTTGAATGCATTGGCACAGGGAACCACTTTCTAAATATAACCCTGCACAGCACAGCACAGACACTGACAGAAACAATTAATAAATGGGACCTCCTGAAACTGAAAAGCTTCTGTAAAGCAAAGGACGTGGTCAACAAGACAAAACAACAGCTATAGAATGGGAAAAGATCTTCACTAACCCCACATCAGACAGAGGTCTGATCTCCAAAATATACAAAGAACTCAAGAAATTGGACACCAAAAGATTACATAATCCAATAAAAAAATGGCGTACCGACCTAAACAGAGAACTCTCAACAGAGGAATCTAAAATGGCTGAAAGACACTTAAGGAAATGTTCAACATCCTTAGTCATCAGAGAAATGCAAATCAAAACAACTCTGAGATTCCATCTTATACCTGTAAGAATGGCCAAGATCAAAAACACTGGTGACAACTTATACTGGAGAGGATGTGGGGAAAAGGGAACACTTCTGCATTGCTGGTGGGAATGCAAGCTGGTACAACCCCATTGGCCTGTCAGTGTGGCGATTTCTCAGAAAATTAGGAAACAACTTTCCTCAAGACCCAGTAATACTACTTTTGGGTATATATCCAAAGGATGCTCAATTGTGCCACAAGGACATGTGCTCAACTATGTTCATAGCAGCTTTGTTTGTCAAAGCCAGAACCTAGAAACAACCTAAATGCCCCTTGACCGAAGAATGGATAAGGAAAATGTGGTAGATTACACAATGAAGTAGAAAAAATAACATCTTGTGTTGCGGGAGGTCCTTCCGCTCCTCCAGCCAATAGTCGCTGAGATACCAGCCCATTGGGGCGTGGTCTCTCTCTTTAAAAAAGCGGCCACTTCCCTCCTCACTCTCTCTTACTTCCTGCTCCGCTTCCGGTGACTAGACACCCTTCCTGATTGCACAGAGGGCTGTTGTCTGGGACAGTGATCTGTAAGTTTTTCTCCTTTAAATAAATAACCATTCTATTAATCATAATTCCAAACTGGTGTGGGATTGTTTATGACTTCTGCCTTCGCCTTCATCTGGCGCCCAACATTTGGTTTTAGGACCCCTCCTTCCCCCCGGTCGGCTGCCTGCCGCCAGCTTGGCTTGGCGCAAGCCCTCCCTCCCTCAGCTGTGGCCTGTGCCTTGTGGCCTGTGCCTTGTGCATGGAGCCAGCTTTTCTTGCTGTAGTTCTTTATATTTTCCCTTGAGACACCTCAGATTGACTTCAAGCCCCCACATACCCCATCATTTGCCTCACCATGTGGATTTAAACTCCACAGGCCCGCCATAGTCTCTGCCCACATGGTTTGCTCTTTTCTGAGTTGTTTTTAAATCTCCCTTGCAAGCGCAGCGCTTGAGTGGCGCCAACCAGAGCACAAGCAGTTGCCGAAAGCTGCAACACCTCGAGGCGACTCTGTCACGTGGAGGCATAAGCAGCTTCCAGGTTGCTCTTCTCTACCCCTGGATTCTGGGTTTCTGGTTCCGTCTATGGAATTGATTTAATTACATTTACTTTGTTGAGAAACTCGCATTTTCCAGTTTTTAACATCTACTAAGGCGGACACTGAAACAGGACCCCGTTTTCGTGACTCGGCAACCTGCTGAATAATAGGTAATATGGCAGTTTTTGTTTCTAACTCAAATTTTACTGCTTTGCTTACAAATACAATGGATTACATCATACAAGGTTTATATGATTATGGGGATACCTTAATTTGCTTGTTACTAGGTTTCAGTTTTCTTTTCCATATTCTATCATTAAGGAAGAATATGGCACTCCTAAGAACGATAGAATCTTTATGAACTAATAATGAACAACTAATTGACAGGATTAAAATTATTGAAAATCAGAGGTTATCTGAACAAGTGGATACTGTGATAGACAAAATTGACTCCATATCCAAGGGTACTAGAAAGTTACCTGAAAGGGTTCAGGCTGTTGAATTTGATGTTCAGACATTATCACAAAGTTTTGATAAGGTAACAGACAGAATGTACCTCCAAGATGGGAATCTACATGATATACAAGAAAAGTTTAAGGAGGACATGTTATTTTTGAAGGAAAAATTTAAAGCTTTGGAATCACAGGTGCAGAATGGGGACCAAAAAATTGATACCTCAGTGAAATTACTAGAAACATATACAGGTCAGGAGATTCAGGATTTAAGAGAGACAATGATAAAAAGATTTGAAAAGATTGAAGCAATTATTGGAGCTGGTGAACAGAGTAAGGAGGCACAAGGACAGGATACAATGCCTCCACCAGCTATTAGAAGTGGCTTACCTAGGGTTTTAGCGACATACCCTATACTTAATTCTGACAAAGTGTCAACTTCTAAGGGCTCAAAGGGAGTCAGAGAAGCTAGATGGACGCCAATAGCGATGAATGACTTGAAAGAAATCAAGCAAGCTGTTGTTAATTTTGGCTTGCACTCTGCATATGTTAAGGAAATGATAAGGACTTGGGCTTCTAATGCTAGAGCTACCCCCCATGATTTCCATAAGTTAGTGTCTGCAGTTTTAGATAATGGACCTTCCTTGATGTTTGGAATCTATTTCAGAGAAGAATCCAAACATATGGAACAACAAGGAAGAGCAAAAGGTGTTGAGGTTTCCCCAAGATCAAATTCTTGGTGCAGGAGAATATGCTGATCCACAGGTCCAAGCTCTTTATGATGAAGAAGTACTGTGTCTATGTCACCAAGCAGCTTTAAATGCTTGGAATAGGATACAAGATCCAGCAAAAAGGGTTGAGTCATATACCAGAATTAGGCAGGGACAGAGAGAACCCTTTATTGACTTTTTGCAAAGATTAATTAAGGCTCTGGACATAGGGGTAACAGACCCAGAAGCTAGACGAATACTTCTTGAATCTCTAGCTTTCAAAAATGCCAGCATAGAATGCAAAAAGATAATTGGGCCTTTAAAGTATAGAGCAGCACGTATGGATGAATGGATTCAGCATACGATGAATGTTGAGACGTTTAGCTATAATGATGAATCTTGGGTAGGGGAAACGATTTCCAAAGCAATGAGGAGACATCAAACTGCCAGGTGTTTTAATTGTGGTAAATTAGGACATTTGCAAAGGGATTGCAGGCAAAGAATTTCTAGGAATAATATCTCTTCTGGGAATGACAAAAATAGGAGACCTTGGCCTTCAGGTATATGTAGGAGATGCGGTAAAGGCCGGCATTGGTCCAACGAATGCAGGTCAACAACAGACAGATGGGGCAACCCGATATCATCCAAAACTCCTTGAGGGGCCTCTCACAGGCCCCCAAGCCAACAGTGGCCCAGTCATTCCCAGTCACAGTGGAGAATGTGCCTCACCAAGAAAATTAAAAGCTCCAAGTTCTGCTGTAAAAAGTAATACTGGTCTAAATGATGAAATCCATGTGGAGGATGAGTCAAAAAACCCAGTAGGACAGAGTAAACGTATATTTTGGCAGACTTCTATTAACGATCAAAGACCAAAGCTAAGAGTCTGTATAAATGGCACTTTTATTGAAGGTTTATTAGACACAGGTGTGGATGTAAGTATCTTTTTTTTAAACGTTTATTTATTTATTATGTATACAATATTCTGTCTGTGTGTGTGCCTGCAGGCCAGAAGAGGGCACCAGATGCCATTAAAGATGGTTGTGAGCCACCATGTGGTTGCTGGGAATTGAACTCAGGACCTTTGGAAGAGCAGGCAATGCTCTTAACCTCTGAGCTATCTCTCCAGCCCGGATGTAAGTATCATTACTCCAGAATCTTGGCATTCAAATTGGCCTCTTCAAGAGGTAGGTGTTCTGTTCCTGGGAATTGGAACCCTATCTCGTGTAAAACAAAGCACAAGATGGGTTGAATGCATAGGGCCTGAAGGGCAAATAAGAAGACTAAGGCCATATATAGCCAATATTGCAATAAATTTATGGGGCCATGACCTGCTACAGCAATGGAATACCCAGATTAATATTCCTGTAGTTCCAGGAACTCATAATTCTGGGAAAGATATGATGAGGTATTATGGAAAAAGGTCACCAGCCATTCAGGCTGTACATGAACATACAGCAAATACCAAACCTTTAGAGGTACCAACAGCCTTACCTTTAAAATGGCTAACTGAGAAGCCAATATGGATCAAACAGTGGCCTCTAGCTGAAGATAAATTACAGGCATTGGAACAGCTGGTGCAAGAGCAACTAGATGCTCACCATATTGAAGAATCAACCAGCCCTTGGAATTCTCCTGCGTTTGTTGTAAAAAAGAAATCTGGTAAATGGAGAATAGTGACAGATTTAAGAGCTGTCAACAAGGTAATTCAACCTATGGGCCCACTACAATCTGGAATTCCTTTGCCTTCTCTATTACCAAAAGGATGGCCTCTTATAGTTATTGATTTGAAAGATTGTTTTTCCACTATACCATTACAAGAAAAGGATAGAGAAAAATTTGCCTTCACAGTGCCTACTTATAATAATTCTCAGCCTAATAGGAGATATCAATGGACTATCCTCCCACAGGGAATGCTCAATAGTCCTACATTGTGCCAATATTTTGTAAGTAAGCCATTGGAAATAATTCATGAACAATTCCCCAAGTTCATAATTTATGATTACATGGATGACATCTTGTTATATGATTCAAATAAAGATACTTTAGAAAGGATGTTTGAAGAAGTAAAGAAAGTCTTGCCTAGGTGGGGATTACAAATTGCCCCTGAAAAGATTCAAAGAGGAAATTCTATTAATTACCTAGGTTACAAAATAGGGTTAGAGAAAATTAAAACGCAAAAGGCACAAATTAGGAGAGACCGGTTAAAGACTCTTAATGACTTCCAAAGATTGTTAGGAGACATTTCCAGTCTACGACCAGCTGTTGGGATAACACCTGATCTAATAGTTCATTTAAACAAAACCTTAGATGGTGATAAAGATTTGAATAGTCCAAGAAAACTGACAGCTGAAGCAGAAAAGGAACTGACAATGATTGAGGAAAAATTACAGGAGGCACATGTGGATAGGGTGAACCCAAATCTTAGCTGCATCCTAGTCATATTGCCTTCCAGAATTTCTCCTACAGGGATTCTAATGCAGAGGGAAGATATTATTTTAGAGTGGATATTTATATCTAATAAACCAAGTAAAAAATTAAAAACTTATGTGGAAAAATCTCTGAATTAATTATAAAAGGTAAGCTGAGACTTCGTCAACTAGCAGAAATTATAGTGCCTTTTACTACTGATGAAATAAAAATGTTATGGGAAGACAATGAACCATGGCAAAGAGCTTGTGCTAATTTTTTGGGAGAAATTAATAGCAACTATCCCAAAAGTGGTAGACTTAACCTCATAAAGAGAACTTCTTGGATTCTTTCTAGAATTGTACGTGATGCTCCAATAACTGGAGCCTGTACGTTCTATACTGATGCAAATAAATCAGGGAAAGCAGGTTACAAGTCAGATAAATTGAGTAAGGTGGAACAAAGCCCTTATAATTCTGTCCAGAAGGCAGAATTATATGCCATTCTTATGGTGCTAAGGGATTTTAAAGAACCTCTTAATATAGTTACAGATTCACAATATGCAGAAGGAGTTATCTTGCATATTGAAACCTCTGAATTTATACCAGATGACACAGAGTTGAGTTCATTGTTTATCCAGGTACAAGACATAATCAGGAACAGGCTTTGTCCGATGTACATAACACACATCCGGTCCCATACAGGTCTGCCTGGTTCTCTAGCACAAGGCAACACTGAGATTGATCAATTGTTAATTGGAAGCGTGTTGCAGGCCTCAGAATTTCATAAAAAGCATCATGTCAATAGTAAAGCCCTAAAGAAAGAATTTTCCATTACATGGCAACAAGCTAAGGACATTATAAAGAGATGTCCTACTTGTTCTTTCTATAATCAAACATCGTTGCCTTCAGGGAATAACCCAAAGGGTACTAAGAGAAATGAAATCTGGCAGATGGATGTGTTCCACTTTATGGAATTTGGTAAATTAAAATATGTACACCACACCATAGACACGTATTCAGGTTTTAAATGGGCTACTGCCCTGAGCTCAGAAAAGGCTGATTCAGTAATCACACATTTATTGGAAGTTATGGCCATCATGGGTATACCTGCACAAATAAAGACAGATAATGGTCCAGCATATGTATCTAAGAAAATGAAATGCTTTTTTGATTATTATAATTTAAACATATTATAGGTATACCAAATAATCCTCCAGGTCAGGCAGTTATAGAAAGATCAAATCATACTATAAAGGACATGCTGAACAAACAGAAAGGGACAGAAAATACCCCCAGAAATAGATTACATAATGCTTTATTAACCTTGAATTTTCTTAACGCTTATGAGAAAGGAACAACAGCGGCAGAAAGACACTGGATAATGGAAAAGTCTGCTGAACTAAATCAACCGATTTATTTCAAAGATGTGCTGACCTCTCAATGGAAGCCAGGAGATGTGCTACGTTGGGGAAGGGGTTTTGCTCTTGTTTCCACAGGAGAAGAAAAATTGTGGATACCATCAAAATTAATAAAGTTTCAACTTAAAAAGGAGAAACCTCTTGGAAAGGAGAAATGACAGCTCATCCACAATGATGATATTCATACAGGTGGTAAGTAAAACATATAGAATGGGGGCAGGGTTCTGTTCTTATCTCTGCAGGAAAACACTCATTTTCAAAAAATTCAAGGGACCCTGGATGTTTGAATACTGACAGATGGAAACTATTTACAACCCAGTAAGAATCAACAAGAAAATCAAACAGGTCTCGTAAGTAAAATTATTCTACTCTTACATTTAAATATGTATTAATGTGCATTTATTTATAAATATATCAAGCTGGTTTTGAAGTTGGACTATGGCTCAGTCCCTCTTCAATTCCAAGCCTGTTGGTAAGAGAAAAAACCAGAGTTTCTGGAGTTTCTGTCTCATGACAAAAGCCATGATATGGGACAGAAAGAAATATGAGTTTAGAAAACATCTTTGCTTTTCTTCATATCTATCGTACTTTTCATTAAATATATCTATCATGCCTTTCATTGAATATATGTATGTCTATATGATTAATGTTTAAGTGTTTCACAGTGAACAATGAGTTTTTCCTGAAGTGACATTTGAAGTTTCCAGGAAGAAGATGGGGCCCCATAACAACAACTCCACCTGGTTGATATGACGTCATGTTACTGATAGTGCTACTACAAGACCTGCTTTGGGTACCAGCTGCCCAAGACAGTTCCAACTTGGTTAGCTGAAATGGTGCACATCTTGTACAACATTCTGGCCAGACCTCCACAAAATACTCAGAGACTATTTGCAATTTTAAAAGACATTGATCTTGAAATTTAACCATCATTTTACTTTCACAGGATCCCCCAGAAAGAATGTCTCTCCCATGATAGCTGAAAGTAATTCTAGAGGACGATGTCCCCTCTCCCAGTAAAGTTTGCCCCTGGGTTTAGGGACATCATTTAGGGGTTGGGAGGTTGGGGGAGGAATTTTATAAGCTCAGGGATCATTTTGAAAAAAAAAAGGAGGGCTGATGGGATAATAGATTTGTAATTGTGAGTTACTGTTTTTAGACAAATATATTGGTATCGATTCTTGTATATTGATACAAAGTTAAATTATATTGACTATTGTATGCATGCATGTTTCTACCTCTGTTTAAAACATTTTTATGTATTGACATATATTGTATTGATATATACATATTGTATATATTTACCATATTGCAGTGTACATTTCTACCTCTGATTAAGATATTTATATAATGTTTGTGTATTGATATATATTTACCATATTGCAATGTATATTTGTACATTGTTTATATTTGGAGGTCATTATCCTCATTTGTTACACAGTTGTTTATTGTCTTAGTCTTTAAGTTAGATAGGTATTGAGAATTATATAGATCAATAGTATTCTAAGTTTGTCATTTATAATTAGACTAAATAGGTAGGTTCTTTAGATACATAGAGATTATACTCAGTATAGATAGATAATCTTCAACCTCTTCAAAGAGCTGTAGGAAATGGCCTTTAATCTAATTCAGAGTTTCGTGATAGTGAGACACAATTGCTCCTGGCAGCACTGATCTATTCCTGAGAGGATGTTGAGCACCAAAGACACTCCACCTGGAGCCTTTCTTTTTGGTAGAACTGGCCTTTGGGCAAAGAAATGCCCATACCTCAACCACTGACAGAGATACAGAGCGTGCATCAATGGATAAAACAGGACTGTCGTATCCTGCCAAGACAGGGTAAGATAGTTTTGAAAAGTTGCTTGCCTTTGAAAATGGTATGTCAGTTATGTTAGGCCTTAGCCAAAGTTGGTTGCTTCAACACTGCAAACATGACTTTGGGTGATTGCCCAGGTAGCTAGTTGTCTCTGTGATTTGCTGTATGTTTTGGAAGTTGTTTTACTAAATTTCCTAATTACCCAGGTAACATTATTTCCCTTCTCAGATCTTCGATATGGTTGAAGACTATATAAATGTAGTTACTTTTCTCTCATGACTTGGCCAAGTTATTTATTATACAAGACCTAAGCTAGTTAGAATAGGATATTTGTACTTATTGTATATAATTTCATAGTAGGTTTAGAACTCTCTTACTTAAACAAAAGGGGGAGGTGTTGCGGGAGGTCCTTCTGCTCCTCCAGCCAATAGCCGCTGAGATACCAGCCCGTTGGGGCGTGGTCTCTCTCTTTAAAAAAGCGGCCACTTCTCTCCTCACTCTCTCTTACTTCCTGCTCCGCTTCTGGTGACTAGACTCCCTTCCTGATTGCGCAGAGGGCTGTTGTCTGGGATGGTGATCTGTAAGTTTTTCCCCTTTAAATAAATAACCATTCTATTAATCATAATTCCAAACTGGTGTGGGATTGTTTGTTACTTGCACCTTCACCTTCAATCTTGAATTTTGTAGCCAAATGGATGGAGCTAGAAAACATTATTTTGAGTGAGGTAACCCAGACACAGAAAGATAATTATCACATGTACTCACTCATAGGTGGTTTTTAAACATAAAATAAAGAAAGCCAGCCTACAAACCACAATCTCAGAGAACTTAGACAACAATGTGGACACTAAGAGAGACTTACATAGATCTAATCTATATGGGAAGTAGAAAGTAGAAAAAGACAAGATCTCCTGAGTAAATTCGGGGCATGGGGACCTTGGGGGAGAATTGAAGTGGGAGGGGAGAGGCAGGGAGGGGAGCAGAGAAAAAAGTAGAGCTCAATAAATATCAATTAAAAATGTAGAAAAAAGGAAATAAGCTAATTTAAGGCATAAGAGCTAGTTAGGAACAAGTCTAAGCTATCAGCCTAGCTTTTATAATTAATAAGAAATCTCCATGCCATTATTTGAAAGCTGTCTGATGGGACAGAAAATGACTTACTACATATGGTATCCAATGTAGGGCATGTAAAGCACATAGGACCTGAGAAAGCAGTAAAAGAAGTTCTTAGTAGCTTTGGTGCTTGAGGTATACAGAGGCATGGCTCTTTTAAGAGGTCCTGCTACTGAGCACTTGAATGGGGTTTATGGGGGTAAGGGGGAAAGGGAGCAGTGGAGGGTGGGGGTGGCAGGGCACTACTTGTTGGTGGGAGAGTAGGTGGAGCTCCAGGCCAGCCCCTAGGCATGAGGTTCCTCTCTCACAGACCTGAAGAGATGGAGTCAGCTGCCAGGCCCTGGGCTAAGTGGAAACATGCAGCAGAGAGCCTAGCTGCTGCTTAGCAGTTTAAAGTTTATGTCACCTGACCAGAGAATGTTACAAATATTCAGCTGCAGGAGTTTAAAAATCCAGTCCAGATGGAGAGAACCTCTAAACAGATACAGTATGCTTAAAAAATGTGTTTAGATGCTAAAGAAAGAAAAGAGATGGGGCTGGAGGGATGGCTCAGCGGTTAAGATCACTGGATGTTCTTCCAGAGGTCCTGAGTTCAATTCCCAGCAACCACATGTTAGCTCACAACCAACCATCTAATGAGATCTGGTGCCCTCTTCTGCCCTGCAGGTATACATGCAGACAGAACACTGTATATATAATAAATAAATCTTAAAAAAATTCAAAAAAAAAGAAAGAAAAGAGAATGGTTATAGATAAAGTCATAAAATAGTTTAAAATAATAAAACCTTTAAAGAGAGAATAAAGTAATATAAAAGGAAAAATTATGTATGGCTGGGCAGTGGTGATGCATGCCTTCAATTCCAGCACTCGGAAGGCAGTTTTCAGGTGGATCTCTCTGAGTTTGAGGCCAGCCTGGTCTACAGAGGGAGTTCAAGGACAGGTTCCAAAAAGCTACAGAGAAACCCTGTCTCAAAAAAAAAATGTGTACAGATGGGAAATAGACAGGGCATCGGCATCCTGTATGGTGTTTTGCTGACTTCAAGTTTTTTGAATGTTTATGAGAAAACAGCAGTTGTGAGAGACATTGCATTGTGCAAGGGATTTCTGAATTAAAGCAGCCTATATACTTTAGAGATGTCTTGGTTTCAGAATGGAAGTTGAGAAATGTGTTGCATTGGGAGAGAGGTTATGCTTTTGTTTTCACTGGAAATGAAAAGCTATGTATTTCTTCAAAGTTAATAGAGAACAGATTTGATTTCTGCTGAGAATCTTGGCTACAGATATGAGTGAGGAATACAAAAAAGACTACAAGACAGGTGACATATATGTTGGTCCCTCTGCATGGAAACAGCTCTGAGACTGGATGAGACATGATAAATCTTGTTGGCTACAGAGACCTCATGACTTATTACTACTTGCCATCCTTTCAAACGGCACGGATAAAGGTTTCATTATAGTCAGCATGGACTTATGAAGTTGACAGATGCCTTTTACCTGCTCAAATATAAAACAAACATCATCTTTAAGTGGCTTGTGCACATTACATGTTCCAGACTTATGTTAATGCAGATATATATGTTACTTTTTAAAGTTTGTGTGTTTTCATGAAAAAAAGGACTAAACACTCATGAAAACAAGTAGTCCAGATGATCCAGCATCTCAGAATGCCTCTGTTGCAGTTCCTTCAAAATTCTTATCCAGAACAACTTCAAAGCTGCTAGCTGAGATGGTCCAGCCTCACACACTACTCCAAGCAGGTCTTCAGGTAGGCTCTGCATTTTCCCATTATACAGAGACTGTACAACAAATGGTACAGCTAGGTCCTCCAGGGATTGACCATTATCTCAGCTTTCTCAGGGTCCCTAAAGATGTTGTCACCCCCTGAGAACGGGAAGCAGTCTAGAGAATACAACCTCACACTCCTGTAGTGGTATTTCATTTGTATTTTAATAAATAAAGCTTGCCTGAAGATCAGAGAGTTAAATAGCCTCTCTGGTCAGCCTTACAGACCAGGCAGTGATAACATACACCTTTAATCCCAGTAGTCACACTAGTTGCCATAGAAACCGGGCAGTGCATGCTTTTAATCCCAGTGGTGCATGCCTTTAATCCCAGTTCTACAGAGGAATATAAAACAGAAGACAGCTCACAGACATAGTCTCATTCTGAGATTCCTGGAGGCAGCATCACCATTTTGGACTGAGATAGAGGTAAGAGGCAGTGGCTGGCTATTTTGCTTTTCTGATCTTCAGGCTGAACCCAAACATCAATCTCTGAGAGTTTTTATTAATCGTGCATCACATTCCCAAGAGGTGGGGAAGGTAGGTTTTGGTTTTCAATGGATTATGTAAGTTTATCATTGTTTAGGGGCATTTGTTGTAAATTGTTGTTGGACATGATCAGGGAGAAAGCTGCTCAGAAAATTTTAAATTCAGGGATCTCATTTTTAAAAGAAAATGAGGGGATATAGAAATGACAGCATAGAAGGGTACATTATTGAATTGAATCTACTTTGAAACTAAAAAAGCAACTACTAGTCTCAAATATTTTACACTAGTATGGATTTTTGTATATTGATATAAATTTAAGCTTATTTTTGTTATATGGCATTTATTTTCTACTCTTGTTTAAGATATATTGATACAAATTTAAGATTATTTTTGGTAGATTATTGAGTCTACTTTGAAACCAAAAAGCAACTACTAGTTTAAAATATTTTGTATTGGTATGAATTTTTGTGTATTGATACAAATTTAAGGGATTTTGTTTTAATATATATATATATTCTCTTCTTGTTTAAGATATTTTTACATATTGAGACAAATACAAAATTGAGGTTATTTTGGTAGATTATTGAGCCTGCTTTCAAACTAAAGCAGCATCTACTAGCTTTAAAACTTTTACATTGGTATAGATTTTTGTATATTGATACAAATTTAAGGTTATTTTTAAACATACTGTATATATGTTTCCACTCTTGTTTAAGGTATTTTACCTATGCAGGTCATTTTAAAATGTAATGTATATAGTTCTAGTCTTTAAAAGCTATTATTAAAAACTGTTTAAGATAGTTAAGAAATGTAGAATAGTAGTTAGCTATCTATAACAGTCAAAGTTGCAGTCATATTAGGTATATTTTCAAGGTCAAACAGATATATTTTACATAGACAGATGGTCTTCAAATTCTTCAGAGACCTACAGAATGTAACATGTAAGATGCTTAAATAAAAAAGTTTTTCATGACAGTGAGACATGTCTGTTCCTGGCAGCACCAATTTATTTCAAAAGATAATGACAGGCATCAAAGAACCTCTATATGGAGTTTGCTTTTATTTGTGGCAAAGTTAGCCACTGGGTAAAGAAACTGCCCTTGCCTTAACTGCTAACAGAATATTGTACACAGTGGACAAACAGGACACAAAAAGGTGACTTATAAGCTTTGCCAAGACAAGGTAGGACAGTCCTTCAAAACCCTTGCTTCACAGAAAGTCTGTTGAATGTTCTAGACCTGTAGGCCTAAGATGGCCCAACATTGCAGAAACACCTTGGGTGACTATTCAGTTAGCCAGGCGTTTCTGTCATTTCTCACATTTTTGGGAAGTGGCTTGCTCTGCACTTCCTTACTCAGGTAACAGTATATCTTTCTTGGGTGTTTGATGGGGATTGAAGATTAGATAATTGGAGTTTTCCCTGTCACCAAACTCAGAAAAAAACTCTTATAAGCAATACAAAGTTTATGAGGTTGAGAAACATCAAAGAATAAGTTTTTTATCTAAAAAGATATTTTTAGGAGGGTAATACAAGTTATGAAAGAAAATGGTTTAGGTATAAAACATTGGACTCACTAAGATAGGATAGATAATACAGTACTTTCTTCGAGTTTGTCAAATACATAAGGACTAAACATTATGAATGTAATTCTTGCTTGATAATTGTTCTTATTGTATATAGTTTTCCTATGTTACAGTTAAAACCTTTTCTTTTTATTTGACAAAAGGGGGGAAATGTTGTGGGATATTTGTACACTGTGTGAAGATGTGTTGCTGTGATTGATGCAATAAAAAGCTGAACTACCAATAGCTAGGCAAGAAAGGTAATGCCACATGATAGAGTGCAGATTAATATAAATTGACTAATTTAAGTTATAAGAGCTAGTTAGGATCAAGCCTAAGCTATAGGATGTCCCCCCTCCTTTTTTTTTTGGTTTTTCAAGACAGGGTTTCTCTGTAGCTCTGGAGCCTATCCTGGAACTAGCTCTTGTAGACCAGGCTGGCCTCAAACTCACAGAGATCCACCTACCTCTGCCTCCCAAATGCTGGAATTAAAGGCGTGTGCCACCACTGCCTGGCCAGTTATAAGATGTGCTTTTATAATTAATAAGAAGACTCCATGTCATTATTTGGGTGCTGGCTGGCAGGACAGAAAAGACTTACTACATATTATATACTTTACATATTATAATATATTATGTTTAAAATATATTATAATATATAAGTATGTATTACATTACATATATTATATATAATACAAATATATTATAACCATATACTATATTATATACATAAATTATATACACATATATTTATATGCATGTTTCTTTAAAGCTCAAACACCAATCAGCTGAGGTTCCCACAGTGGCCCACAAATTGCAGAGTCCCTCAGAAACCCCCACAACTAGAACATTCTGGAACCCTACAGCATCCCCAGGGAAGATGTCACAATGTTTCAGTAACTCATTTTACCGCCAAAGCCATCACCAGTCCCAGCCCCCTCCCCCAACAGCATTGGGATACAAAGTCACTTGGCGCATAGGTGAGCACCCACAAGCACACTTCTGCCCAGCCTGGTTGTGACAGATCCGAAGCAAGGGATATGGTACAAAAATACTTTATTACAAAAGAAATCTGACCCAAACCTAATAATTTACATTGTGATCAGTGCTGCCCCAGACGCTCCTGGTTCCTCAGAGTGGAGGATGGGAGAAGAGAAGGGATTGTCCTTGGGTCCCTCCACTTCTGGGACTGAACAAAGAATCGATCAGCTATTGGATTCCAGACTGGGTACCTGGTGCCTGAGAAGAAGTGGGGCTATGAGTCCAGGGCAAGGGGTGAGATTAGGGCTATCTGTGCTCAGTAGTAGGTGCATGTGCGTAGGTGCAAAACCTGATCCTGGAGATTGGGGGGAAGCAGAACAAGGTCCTCACAGGTTCCAGAGAAGTGGTCCCCACAGGGCAGGGAGGCCTCTTCTCATGAGTCCGGGTCTGCCCCCCCATCCGTCTCAGCTGCTTCCTGGAGCTGGGGATGGGGGCACGGGCTGGCCGGGGCTTCGGAGGACTCCTGGGAAGGGCAGGAAGGCAGGTGGAGATGCAGTCGGAAGGAAGAAGTTTTGGGGGGTCACTGGGAAGCCAGGAGGATCCTTCGAGGGAGACAGTGGGGGTGAGGAGCACGGTGAGGACAGGAGACCTGTGGAGCGAATGAGACCCGGTTTAGGGCGGGGAGGTGCCCGCTGAGCTGTCTCCAGGGTCCTGAAGGCCCCCGGTGCAGACTCTCACCATTGGAGCTCAGACGACTGTTGCTCTCAGGGGAGGCGATGACACTTTGGTCCGGGGATGGGTCGGGTTGTGACCCTGAGGCGGCCCGAGAGGCCTTCCCTCTTAGGATGTCAATGACCTGTGGGGAAATGAGGGTCACCTGAGGTCTTTCCAATCTTTATTCATTCTCTTTTCCTCTCTCTTCCCAGCCCTCCCTCCCTATTTCTCCTTCCTTTTTTCTTCCGTCCCTCTCCTGGAAGGCATCCAGGTGAGGGCCCGAAGGCACTTCCTTTCTTTGTGACTCAGCTTCCCCTCACCGCCTCCCTTCCAGGCATTTTTGTTACCTCTCTTGCCTAAATTTCCCTCCCCAGGCTTGCACACTCACCCTGCGGCTACGAGCCACCATGAGGGGCGTGTCATTGTGACAGTTCTTGAGGCCACTGTCAGCCCCGCTGCGCACTAGCGTGCGCACCAGAGGCAAGAGCCCTCGGCCAGAAGCAGAATGCAGAGCAGAGCTGCCGGAGTACATCTGAGCGTTCACATTGGCGCCATGCTGTGGGATAGAACATTCCGGTCAGGAGCTTAGCTCGTGGCCTCACCTGGCCTGGGTCAGCTAGGGGAACGGGACAGGTGATCACAACTGGGGCCCACACGGGTGACCAGAACCTGGCAACCAGAGTCTTGTCAGGGGGCTGCGGTCAAAGACAGCAAAGACAAGTAAGCCTGGAGAGTGGGTGCAGGAAGATCAAGAGTTCAAGGTTAACCTGAGCTACAAAGCAAGTTCAAGTCCAGCCTCAGCTACATGAGACTCCAAGGAGGCTAGGAGAGCTGGACACTGTGGTCCAGTCATTCAAGGGAGAAATCATTAAGGAAATGTTCTGGAGAGTGGATGGAATGAGTGCAGAAGGACAGAAGGACAAGATGAAAGCCAGAAGCAGGGTCAACAAGGTCATCCCAGGTAAAGCCTAGGCTGGGTTGGGCGACATTTGCTGTCCTCCACAATGTGGCCGACCAAATCTAATTTTAAAAAGGGGCAGGGCATGGTGGCACACTCTCCAATTCCTGTACTTGGAAGCAAAGGCAGCCAGATCTCTGAGTCCAAGGACAGACTAGTCTACAGAGTGAGTTCCGGGATAGCCAGGAGGATATAGTGAGCTGTCTCAAAAAACCAAACCAAACCAAACATGATGAAACAAAAAATAAAAGCTAAGCTTAAGGAATGAAGGAATGACTCATTGGTTAAGAGCATTATCAACTCTTCCAGAGGACAGGGTTTGATTACAGGCACCCACACGGCAGCTCACAACCATCTGTAAGGACAGTTCTAGGATATCTGACTCCCTCTTCTGGCCTCAGAGGACACTGCACACACAGGGTGCACATCTGGAAACGGATAAACCAACCATGTACAATAAAAGGAAAAAAAACCAAGGAAACAGCACATGCCTTTAATCCCAGAACTCTGGAGGCAGAAGCAGGCAGATCGCTGAGTTTGAGGTCAACTCTGTATAGTGAGACCCTTTCTCAAAAAAAGAAAGAAAGATAGAAAGAAAAGAAAAGAAACTTGAATTTGCAAATGAGATGTTGAAGGGAGAGTCAGAGCCTGGGGCGAAGCAGTAACTAGAGTCTGAACTGGAAACCGGGGTTCTGGCCAGGGGTGGAGGTGACAGATGGACTGGCGTCAGAGGCGGGACAGGGAAGGGGAGGGTGGGTACGAACCAGCAGCAAAAGCTGCACCATGCTCAGGCTGTTGTTCTCCACAGCATGTATGAGTGGGGAGCGGCCGCTCTTGATGTCCTGCGGGAGGGCAGGTCTCTCAGTCACCCCCACTTAGTAGGCTCTGAGCATCCCTCCCTTTGAACTGGCCTCCAGCGCTTTAGATCCTGGAACCCTCAGCGACCCTGGCGCCCTTCGCTAGCTCCACCTCCTAGACCATCCCCCCCTCCCCCCCCCCCCCCCCGCACACAAGACCACACCCTTGACCGCCTGCCACCCTGGCTCACCACTGCATCGATGTCGGCACCGCGCTCCAGGAGCAGCAGAACAGCCTCCTGGCACCCGGTGTTCACCGCTACGTGCAGGGCAGTGAGCCCTGAGGGAAGGGAAAACTGCAGTCAAGCCACGGACTGTGTTTGGACCGTGGCAAGCTCACCCTGTCCTCTCTGGGGACTCACCTTCGTAATTGCGAGCCTCCAGGTCTACGGAGCCCGGGGTTGCATTGTCCAGCAGGGCCTGCAGGCAGCTGGGGCTTCGGTGCTCGCACGCCAGGTGGACTGCGGTCTGGCCGTGGCGGTCCAGGGCCATGGGACTGGCACCAGCTGTCACCAAGAGCCGGACCATATCAGGTAATGCGGTGATCACAGCCAGGTGAAGAGGGGTCTGGGGAACAGTGACGACGAGGGATCAGAATCTTTCCGCGCATGCATCTCGGGTTTTCTGAGTCTATTGATGGAAGCCTCTGACATCTCGCCCAGTTTAAGAGTCGGATACCCCTGTGATTACCTCAAAACCCAGAAAGTCTACCTTGACAGAACTTTCTTTGGTGGGGGGCGATGTGAGATAAATAGGATGTCAGGGAGCCCATGCTGACCACAGACTTGCTCTACAGATGAGGATGACCTGAAGGTGGGTGTTCTTGCCTCCACCTCCCAACTGCTGAGACCATAGTCCGTAATGGCTTTTGTTTTCTTGCTTCGGTTTTAAACATTTTAAGTATTTGCTTTCTGTGCATGTGGTATGTGTGTGCCCCGGTGCACCGGTGGAGGTCAATTGACAACTCGCGCTAGTGAGTATTTGACCTCAAGTTGTCAGGCCTGGAGGTAAGGACCTTTACTGGTCCAGACTTTTTTGTTGT
The DNA here is from genome assembly GCF_037038515.1 of Microtus pennsylvanicus. Taxonomy (NCBI): domain Eukaryota; kingdom Metazoa; phylum Chordata; class Mammalia; order Rodentia; family Cricetidae; genus Microtus; species Microtus pennsylvanicus. The sequence continues at coordinate 141,244,575 of NC_134579.1, read as the reverse complement.
TGTTGTTTGTTTGTTTTAAGATTTCTATTGCCGGGCGGTGGTGGCGCATGCCTTTAATCCCAGCACTCGGGAGGCTGAGGCAGGCGGATCTCTGAGTTCGAGGCCAGCCTGGTCTACAAGAGCTAGTTCCAGGACAGGAACCAAAAGCTACGGAGAAACCCTGTCTCGAAAAATCAAAAAAAAAAAATTCTATTATGTTCATAGTATTCCGTTTGCATGTATCCCTGCAGGCCAGAAGAGGGCACCAGATCTCATTACAGATGGTTGTGAGCCACCATGTGGCTGCTGGGAATTGAACTCAGGTCCTTTGGAAGAGCAGCCAGTGCTCTTAACCTCTGAGCCCTCTTTCCAGCTCCCAAGAAAAGGCAGTGCCTGTTGTATGTCCCAGGCGGGCCTCAAGCTCTCTATTTCCCATGCTCGGTTCCTGTCCAGTCTCCCAAACGCTAGGTGACAGATACGTGCTACCATGCCCAGATCCACCCGGATGCTGGCTCCCCGCTGTGCCTCTCCTCTGGGACTCCTTCTTCCCAGGAGCAGGAACCCCCAAAGCCCCAGGGCGACCTCACCTGCCGCAGGTTGTTGTGGACGTCCAGCTCCCGGCCTCCCTGCTGGAAAAGGATAACCAACCGGAGGGCAATTGTCTTGTTGTTCTGAACCACTGCGATGTGGAGAGGCCTGAGGGGACACAGGACAGTCACTGGCATTAGGGACTGGTCACTAGGCTGCCGAAAGGGCTGTGTGGGATGCTTTGTAAGACTTTTAGAGTACAAGCTTCTTTGTTTGTTTTCCGAGACAGGATTTCTCTGTGTAGCCCTGGCTGTTCTGGAACTCACTCTGTAGTCCAGGCTGGCCTTGAACTCACAGAGATCCACCAGCCTCTGCCTCCTGAGTATCGGTATTAAAGGCATGAGCCACCACCGCCTGGCTGAGTACAGTCATTTATAACCATCTTGGGACAGCCCGAATAGGCTTCCTCGGGCATCATGACAGCCTCCACCCCCTCCCCAGCTCCCTGGCTTCCACCTGCCCTGGCAGTCCCTCACATCATAGCCAGAGAAATATTTCCAAATATGCCTTCCCCTCTATTCCTCACTTGATCAAATGTCCCATGTGAGTTATTAAAAAATTGGATAAGTTTTGGCTTTAAGGGTGCTAGGAACAAACCCTTCTACTGGATAAGTGGGGCCTCTATTACTAAGCCTCACCCCAGACCCTCACTGGGGGATTCTAGGCAGGGGCTCTACCACCGAACCATGCCCCCAGCCCCTCATTGGGGGATTCTAGGCAAGCATACTGCTGCTGAGCCACGCCCCCAGTCTTCACATGATTTTTTTCCCTGTTACTATATAACTTAGGATGCCCCTGATCTCACTAAATGGCCCAGGCTGTCCTCAACTTGATGACAATCCTCCTGTCTCCTGAATGCTAGGATTATAGGCTTGACCATCACACATGGATAGGCCCTGTGCAGCTCAGAGTGGCATCAAACGCGCAGTCCTCCTGCCTCAGCCTCCCAATGCTAAGTTGTTTTGTTCTCGTCTCCCATTTCTTTTGACAGCACCTCCGTGCTCTCTCTTCCCTCTGCTCTGGACACACTGGCCTCCATGCTGTGCACCCGAGACATATCCATAGGGCTTGCCACCCTCACCCCTGCCTCTGCTGAGATACCATGGCAGGCTCGCATGCCCTCTCCTCTCCCCTGCCACATTTGCCTCCATGTTGCTCTGGGCTCATCGTCTACTTTGCAGTCACATCCTGTCCGAGCCTCTCCATGACAGTGTCTACTGTACTGAGGAGGACGACATTCCCTGCCCAGAGGATGTACCTGACAGAGAACAGGTGTGCAGTGACTATGCCCATCCTAATGGTCACCCTGATGCCTTCCCCAAGCCACAGCTTCCTCATCTGTGAAGTGGGCACGTCTTGGTCATACATTGGGTTCAGCCTCCACCCAAAGACATCCCAGGGCTGTCCGCGGAGTACAGGCTTTGTTTGACTAAAAGCAGGCAAGGCCAGGCGTGGTGGTGTATACATTTGATCCCAGGACTCAGGAGGCAGAGGCTGGTGGATCTCTGTGAGTTCAAGGCCAGCCTGGTCTACAAGAGCTAGGCTCCAAAGCTACAGAGAAAACCTATCTTGAAAAAAAAATAACAAAACCCCAAAAAGGCAAAAAACAAACAAAAGAGAATAAAATGAGGAAGAAGGAGCCACGTGGGTTATGGGTCATGGCTCTGTAGCTGTTCGGCAGTGTAGAATGTCCTGATAGAGTGATGGACCCATTCCCTAGCTCAGGGAGCCTTCCGTTTCCCACAACCAGACAATTATCTCTGCTGCTCACTCAAGGTCTTGCCCTTGGGCCGTGGGAGCAGCTGCAAAGCAGAGGTGTGAGAGACCGCCATTCCGTCAGTGCCCCAATTACCCCCTACCCACCTAGGAAGGCCACATCAGCCTCAGCATTTCCTCCGGGATTCCCCAAAGCTCCCTTCAGACTCAACTGTGCTCCCCACCGAAGCACTTGCCCCTTTCCCAGGGATCGCAGACTGCCATTCAGAGGGAGCTTTGCATCCGTTGGTGCATGGGGACAGAGGGAGAGCAGCGTCGGGCAGACTGCATGTCCTTGTGCTGCATGGCCTTTATTTCACATGTGTGTGAATGTGGTGTATGCATGTGTATGTGTTCTTTCGTGTGCCTCTGGGCTCTCCACCTTACTTTCAAGTTTTTAATTTCTGCTACCAGGTCTCAGTATGTCAATTCCTGACTGATATGGAACTCACTGTGGAAACCAGGCTGACCTCGAACTCAGAGATCCCCCTGCCTCTGCATCCCCAGTGCTGGGATTAAAGGTGCGTACCACTATACCTGGCTTTTATTATTCATGAGTGAATGCCTTTATTGTGTACACACAAGCAGGTGCATATATGCCACAGCACACATGAGGACAGAGGACCTGCGGAGGTCAGTACTCCTTACCCACCATGCGGGTTTCGGGGATCAGTCTCAGGCTGTTAGGCTTGCTTGCGGCCTCTCTTCTCCCTGAGCCACCTCACCTATCCCTCTACCATACTGATTTCATTATTTTCTTTTTTTCTGCTTTTCCTGTGAGTGTGGTGTGCAGGTATGTTTTTGCACTTATATGAGTGCACGCGTGTGCATACACATGCGTGGTGATGTCAGAAACTATCCTCCATCCCTCCTCCACCTTACTTTTTCAGTCTCTCCTTGAGCTTGGGGCTCACTGGGTGAGCCTCCAGGATCTTCCTGCCTTTTCTCCCAGCTGAGATCGGAAGCCTGAGCTTTTCACTGTGTGCTGCGGTTCCAAGCTCAGATCCTCTAGGCTTGAGCAGCAAGTGCTTTACCCAAGGAGCAACCGCTCCGTCCCTGGATGACCTTCACTGAACCTATTTACTAGCCCCACCACAGAGGCTGCGCGTCCGAAAGGGAGGCGGGAAGTTTGAGACTAACTAGGGCTGCAGAGTGAGATTCCATCATCAAAACAATGCTTTTGGAGCCAGTGGTGGTGGCGCACGCCTTTAATCACAGCACTTGGGAGGCGGAGGCAGGCGGATCTCTGTGCGTTCGTTCGAGGTCAGTCTGGTCTACAAGAGCTAGTTTCAGGACAGGCACCAAAAGCTACAGAGAAGCCCAGTCTCGAAAGTTAAAAAACAAAACAACAACACAACAACAACAACAAGCAAAACAACAACAACAACAAAAGGTTTTGGGATGCAGTACAAAAGAACCCCTACCCAGAATCCCCAGTGAGGGGTTGAGAGTGTGACTGGTAGAGGCTAGGACATGCAAGGCTCTGGGTTCTATTCTCACCATTACAAAAAAAAAGCAAAAAGTCCATTAATGAAGCATCTACTTTCTCACGTGCCAACTGCCTTTCACTAACCAGATCTTTGCCAAGGCAGAAAGGTACAGTGAGCATCCAGAATCCACAGTTCAAATTATCTCCCCACATTATTCTGAGGGAGCGCTGAAATCTCGGGGTCCGAGGGGCTCGGGTGAGGAGGGGCACATTCCACCAGAAATGCATACTGGACGTCAGAGCTCCCCAGCAAAAGCCTGGGGCAAAGTACCTCTTGCGTGAGCCTGGCTTTCCTTCCCACTATAGAGCCGCAGGCCAGGCCAGATTACAATCGGCGAATCCCTGAATCTGGATCCAGATATTGTGAAGCAGATTGAAATCGAAAATGCGGGGGGAGGGGCGGGCCCTGAATCCCCTCCCAGTTTGGCTTCCCTTCGTCCCTCTGCAGCGTCTCCCTAGACGCGCAGCCAGCCAGGGTCCCTCCCGGCGCGGGCGGGGTTAAGCGAGGGCAGAGAGCGAATGATTTCAGAGAAACGGTCCAGGCTGCAGTTCCCATAAATGCGCGGGCCGCAGGGGGTGGGGCGGGGCTGGAGGAAGTGGGGACGGGAGGGGCGGCCCAGCCCTCGGACTTCCAGTAACAGGTCTGCGGGGCGGGGCCGGGCTTCCTGCTCCCGGGGGAGGGAAGCCTGGCCAGCTGGGGATCTACCCGGCCATACCCTGGCACCCCAACTTCCACTCTCCCAGTGGGGGAGGAAACAGAACCCCGAGTCCTCCAGCCTTGGGGCCCCTCTTGCAGCTTTACTGGACCCAGCCTCAGCTGGCTTCTGGTTCCGGTATTCCCGCATTCACACCAAGGTCTTTCTTGGGACTTCAGAAACACACATAAGTTTACTGAGCAACGACCTCCCACCCCACCCCAAGTGGCTTCTCTTTCTTCCACGTTCCTTGAAAGACATGGAACTGCAATACTCCAATCTTTACATCTTTGGGGGGGCACACACACCCTAAGACAGGCAGCTTCATTAAAATATGGGACCACATTTTTACGGCGGGTCGGGGTTTAGTTTATATAAAGTTTGCTTGATTTCTGGTGCATGGGGGCCTACCCGAGGGCTATGACTCCTGAGCCCCTCCCCCAGTGTAACCTGCTATTGTTTTGAAATTCTTCCATTTTCTTTAAAATGCATGGAACCACTATCCTGTTTTGAGACAAGGTCTCGCCACCCTCAGCCCTCCGCCTGCCTTTCCAGTGCCGCGATTACAAGTGTGCATGTGCACACCACTGGCTGAAATACTCACTTTCTTCAACCAAGGACTGAAAACTTGGGCAGTTGGTCCTTCCTTTGAGACCTGTGTAAATGTCAGGTCCCCAAACTACGCCCCCCCATCTCTTTCTTTATTCCCAGTTCCTCCCTGAGACTTAAGGCATGTACCCCATGTCTCTTGCAGAAAGATTCGGACTCCAGATGGCATTACTCTGTAGCCCAGGCTAACCTCAAGCTGGAGAGGACTCTCCCTGAACTTGCTGGGAATATTCGAAGCTTAGCCACCACGCTGGCTTTCCCTAAGATTCTTGTCTCCCTGAAAGAGGCCAAGTCCGGACAACAGGCTTCTGGTTCTCTAGGATTTAGACTTAGGGTCCCTGGCCAGCCTCCCTGCCCTGCCCTCCCCCAGCCTGTGTGAAGTGGGGTTGGTGGCGCAGGCAAGCTGCCAGAGTTTGGCCGGCTGCCCATTCCGGTAAGTCTCGGCCCCAGCGGAAGGGGTTAAGGTTGGAGGGAGCGCCGGAGGGAGTGAAGGGTGCTGACGTGGGGAAGGCAGAGCAGCTGGGCTGCGGTCAGGTTCTGCGGGAAGGGATTTCCCCAGCCGGCAGCTGAGGCAGAAGTGTTTGCGTTGGGGGCGGGGGGGGCGGGGGGGCGGGGGGGGGAGAGGTCTGGAAGAGGGGTGAGGGGCTGTGAATGCAGACTGCACCTTGCCACCAGACCACAGACAGCTCACCCCTGGGGACAGTTACAAATTAAACCTCCGCATTTGGCCTCTGGGGTGGGAAGCAGATAGAGTTTTATTGAGTCTTTAATGGACCTCTGACACTTTCTCCTGCTTGAACTCACGTGGTAGCCTACAGCCTCCCCAGGGCAGCTCTGTGCAAACATTACCTACTCAAGTATTGAGCGCTTACTGTTTGCCCAGTCCTGGTCTGTGTACGCTGGTGTATACACCATTGTGTAAGGTCTATGACGAAGCCTGGTTTCCAAACAGAAACGGAGGCTCCAGAACATCAAACCAGCAGTCCAACCCTTCTCTGCACAAATGGGCCAATTGATCTCTGGCTAGAGAGTCCGGATCTCAAACCAATTCCCACATGAGGGTTCCTTATATTTTCCATTTCAGCCAAATGATAATCCCAGTATGTGGGAGGCTGAGATAGGAGGATTGGGTTGCTGTGAGTTATAAGCTGACGTAGGATGCATAGTGAGTTCCAGGCCACTCACTTCCAGAGCGAGACCCCGTGTCAATGTAAACGAAAAAGCTGGACATGGTGGTGCAGGTCTGGAATCCTAGCACTGGGGGATGGGAGTAGGATCTATGTAGTCCTAGGCTAGGTAGTGAGTTCTGGGCTAGCCTGGACTACATGTGGCCTTTACTCAACAAAACAAAACAGTTCATCTTTTCTAAAGAGGGACATACTTACAATTCCTGCTTTTACAGAGAGGGAAACTGAGGTACTGAGGAGGGAGAAACAGCTGGGATTCACACCCAGGTTAATTGAACAGCTGTCAACTGCATGGGGTGTTCATTATATGCTGTGCCCAGGCCTAGACTGCCCTCTGATCCGAGAGATAAACCAGACTGTTGGGAAATCAGCTCAGTGGGCTATGGCCGTGCAAGAATGACGTGGACTAGAAGAGAAACGATCCAAGACTGGGAGGAGGCCAGGGTGAGGGCTGCTTTACTCTGCATCCACCCTAAAAACAGGCACTATGGGTTCACCATACAGTGACAGGCACGCAAAACAGCTGCCAAGGGCTTCTTTGGTGCTGGGGGAGGAACCTGGGCCTCGTGTGTGTGTGTGTGTGTGTGTGTGTGTATGTGTGTGTGTGTGTATGTGTGTGTGGTGTGTGTGTGTATGTGTGTGGTGTGTGTATGTGTGTGTGGTGTGTGTGTGTGTATGTGTGTGTGTGTGTATGTGTGTGTGTGGTGTGTGTGTGTATGTGTGTGTATGTGTGTGTGTGTGTATATGTGTGTGTGGTGTGTGTGTGTATATGTGTGTGTGGTGTGTGTGTGTATGTGTGTGGTGTGTGTATGTGTGTGTGGTGTGTGTGTGTGTGTGCTTGCACTAGGCAAGTAAGCACTCTCCCCACTGAGCTTCATCCCCAACCTCAGGTTGGCTTTGAACTCCTGGATTCTCCAGGCTTTACCCTTAGCGTCCCCAGAACAAGGCTCACCATGTGCATCGGCACCCTGAGCTCTAGCCCAAGTTTACTGACACATGACCTATGACACGCTAGACTCAAACCTCTCATGTGTGTGTGATACCTCCAAAAAATCAGCACATAAAATGAAGTTCCCAGAGCTGGGCATGGTGATGCGCACCTTTGATCCCAATACTCAGGAGGTGGATGAAGGCAGATCTATGCAAGTTTGAGGGAGCCTGGGCTCACTCTGTGAGTGAGTTCCAGGCCAGTTAGGGCCACAGAGTGAGACCTTGACTCGGGGCAGGGTGGTGGTGGCACAAGCCTTTAATCCCAGTACTCAGGAGGCTCTCTGTGAGTTCAAAGCCAGCCAGGTCTACAGAGGGAAACCCTGCTTTGGAGAACCAACCAACCAACAAACAAAAAAGTGATGGGAGACCCATAGAAGCTCACAACCATCTGTCGCTCCATTTCCAGGGGACCTATGACCTCTTCTTGTCTCCTCAGGCACCAGGCATGGACACGGTGCACAGACATTCACACAGACAAAACATCCATGTATGTAAATAAAATTTAAAAAAATGAAAACAAAGAAAGATACAGTTCTCGTTTTTTTGGATTATGATAAAAATTGAGAGGTTGGGGGTGTGGCTTCCTGTTAGAGCAAGAGAGGAGCGTGCACGAGGCGCAGTCTCCCACCCCCACAGCAGCCCTAGCCAATGAGAGCTCTTCAGCGCCCATTTTCCATAGGAGGGAACCGAAGCTCAGGGGGACAGATTGTTCAGTGTCAGCGAGCCATGGAGGCACATTCTAACGGGGTTCAGAACCTATCGTCCCCACACTCCGTCACTTACGTGTCTCCATCCTCATCTGCACGGGTGGCCAGAGCGATGTCAGCGGAAAGGGGGTGTTCCACGGAGCACATCCTGGGGTAGAGGTGCGTGGGCAGGTTCAGCAGCGGAAAGGGGGGTCCCACCGTTGGGGTAGGGTAAATGGGCACCAAAGGTCCTGAAGACAGCAGAAACAAAAAAGGAAGAGGCAGGTGAAGCCAAAACCTAGACTCTTGGCTAGGGTTTTCTCCCTTCAAGCCTTGGCATCCTCCCAAATCCCCTGCTCCCATTCCCATGTAGCCCAGGCTGATCTTGAACCTCACACCCCTGACCCCCCTGCCTCTGTCTCTTCAGTGCTGGGATTATTGACCCACATCACTTCACTTACTATATTACCTCCATATACAATCATTTAAAATTTTTTCTCTGTATGTGCGTGTGCCTGAGTGTATTTATGTATTATGTGCACCACATTTGTGCACGTGTCCATGGGGGCCAGTAGAGGGCGCCAGATGCCCTGAAACTGGAGGTATAGGGAGTTATAGGTTCCCACAATATGGATGCTGAGCTCTGAAGTCAAATCCGCTACAAGAACACTAAGTCCTCTCAATTCTGAGCCATCTCTCCTGCCCCAAGGTCCCTTTTCTTTTAAAGATCTATTTCTAGCCATTACTTTAAAAAAATGTACTATTTTTTAATGCATATGGATGTTTTGCCTGCATGTACGCATGTGCACCACACGCCTGCCTGAAGCTATCAGAGACTAGAAGACAGCCTTACACTTTTAGGACTGAAGTTACAGATGGTTTTGTGGGCTGTCAGACCTGGATGCTGGGAACACAGCTAGGTCCTCTGCAAGAGCAGCAAGTGCTCTTAACCACTCGGCCATCTCTTTAGCCCTTACCCCTCAATTGAAACACCGTGTCACTGTGTTTTTAGCCCAGACTGGTCTCAGACTCATGGAGATCCTCCTGCCTCAGCTTTCCAAGTGCTGGGATTACAGGCATGCATCACCATGTTTGGCTACCCCAGGTTCTATTAGCTCCTCAAACTTGTTCCTCAAGGCCCAAGACAACGTTCTTATTACTATCTCTCCCCCAGCTCCTGCACCCTTCGTCCCTCACCCCTATCCCTCATCCCCATTCCCTCGTATGACGCATGTCTTCTCTCACAAATGTCTGGCCTTCATCCATCTACAGAAGAGACCTTTAAGGGCAGAGAGAGACCTGTCACCACCCAGCAGGGGTACCCCAGTTGCAAAGTTACACTGTGAGTAATTTTGTAGCTGGTGGACTAAAGATCTGGTGTTGGGTGCCCGGTAAACCCGATGGGTCTGGGGAGCCAGGACAGTCAGGGAACTTGGCCCCAGAGCCCTTTTAGATGGAACTGTTGGGAAGGACCAGCACAAAGATGGGAAAACAGAAGCCAGGGTTCTCATTAGGAAGAGGAAGGCCTCCTGTTCTGCAGCTTGACGTCCTCCCGCTGATGCATGGGTAGGCTAGAAGCTGCAGAAGCCAGAGGGCCCAAGGAAGCGGGGGTCGGCAGCTCTGGGTTACTGCAGGGGGACGCCCCTTCCTTGATATAAAGCTTGGGGAGAAGGGTACCTGGCTTTCTGCCATCTGAGCAGCTTTGGCGTTCCCCTTCCACAGTCCCACCTTTCCAGGCCCCTGAATCCCTTCCCTCCGACCCAAGTCCTTCAGTTTCCGAATTCCTTAGCTGTGTTCCCCTTCCTAGAACCCTCAGTCCCCCGAGTCGGCCCCTAGGGCCACCTGACCCTCGTGAGCACACACAATTGGCTGTGTAGAATGCTAGCTCTGTTTGCTAATTCCTCCTAACCTGCAATATTGGGGTATTGGAGGCTCCGAGTGTCGTGTTATCATTTAGGCCTGTGATCTAAACACAGGGGTGCTCAGAACCCTAGTGCCTTTCTCTCAACCCCTATGCCCCGTGAAATCTCAGTTCTCAAGATTTAACCTAAGGTACCAGTCTCTTTAGATCCCTGTTCTGTTTCTATGGCCCCCCACATATCTGCATGCCAGAACCCCAGTTTCCAAGGCCTGAGTGGCAATTAATTGTTCATAGTTCTTAACATCTGGTCCCTCCCAGCCGGAAATTCTGTGCCTCTGGGATACCATGGGACCCAATATCTGCGCCACTGGACACTGTCCCCTGACAGCTCCCATAAGACATTTGACCCTTGGGCACCCCTCTGACCTCTTGGCACCCTCATGTTTGAGCTCCAGGGCTTTGCAGCCTGTTTCGGAGCTGTCTCTAAGACACTAGCTTAGAGTCCTAGACACCATCCTAGAGTCCCAGCTACCAGGAATCCCATCTATTTGTGTCCTGTGCTCTGCTGACCTCAGGTGGCCCCCACCCGGCTCTGACACTCTCGGGGGAGGCTACTCACCCTGGTAGTAAAGCGCCTCCGGCCTGGCCACGCCGTGGGGGGGCCCAAGGACAGCCAGGGTGTCGCAGCTGCTGCGCAGGGGGTCCTGGGGTCCAGCGAGGGTGCGCGGGGCTGCGGGCTCCGGGGACGTGGGGCGCAGTGGGCGTTTGCGGAGTGGCAGCGCGGCGCCCGGGGCGCCCTTGGGCCGGGTGCGCAGGTCCACGGGCCCCTCGTCCATGGCCCCCGCGGGGCATCGGGGCATCGGGCCGCCCGGAGACGCCGGGACGCGCGGCAAGCTCGGCACGGGAAGGCGGTCTCGCCGGGCTGCGGGACTTCCCCTGCTGCCGACTGAACTGAAGGGACTTTTGTCAGCCGGGGCGGCGCCCGCCTCCCGCCTCCCCGCCCCCGGGCCCCCAGGGCCACCCGTCCGCCCCAGGGGTTTCCTGGACCCGCGTCTGGGAGGCGGAGCCAGGGCTCCTGGTCCCCACCCGCTGCTCTGCACAGCTGCCTCTGGCCGGGAGCTGGGTCTAGTGCTAGAGAGATAGTCTCTCTCTCTCTCTCTCTCTCTCTCTCTCTCTCTCTCTCTCTCTCTCTCTCTCTCTCTCTCTCTCCCTCTCTCTCTCTCTCTCTCTCCTTCCTTGTTTTCTTAGACTGAAGCCTATGTAGCCTAGGCTAGCCTCGACCTGGCTATGAAGCAGAGGGTGGTCTTGACCTACTGATCCCTCCTGTTTTCACCTCGAGTGCTGAGAGGACACCTGCTCCAAGGGGCCTTGATTTTTCTTTCTTTCTTTTTCTTAGATCAGGAATCAAGTAGCCCAGGCTAGCCTTGAATTTGCTACTGTAGCCAAGAATGACCTTTAACTCCCAATCCTGTCTTCCCTCCCAGAAGCTAAGGCTGTGGACCTGGACACCGTTAAGAGACAAAATTTTCTGTTGTTTGAGCAGGGACCTCCTGCATGCCTGGGATCCAGCCACTCAGCCCCTTCTGTGGTTCCTGTCTCTGAGTTTCATGGCATGTCTGGTTATCAGAGTCTATGTTTGTGAGCAGCCTCCCTTTTTTGACTCTATTGTCACAGGCCCCATCTTTCCTTTAGTGTTTCTGAGTCTTCCAGCCACCTCCTCTGACCCCAACCGTGCAATTCTTGGAGGCCACAGGGTTGCTAGGACGTGGGTTCGAATCCTGATTCCTACTTCCTCTTGGGTGACCTTGACCATGCACTTCCCCCTTGAGTTGCTCGTCCTCCCCCCACTTTTTGCAATACTGGAGCCTAGGAACTTGTGCACAGCAAGCTACTGTCCTAGCACTGAGCTATGGCCCAGCCTTCTTTTTGCTTTCCAATCTGCCCAAGCATTTCCAATCTGCATTTGCTCGGTAGCCCAGGATGACTTTGAACTTGGAACCTTCCTGCTGCCTCTTGAGGAGGTGGGGATGACAGCCTGCACCATCAGGGTGCGAATGAAAAACCCAGCCCAGGGCAGGGATTGATTTTTGGCTGGTGCCCAGGCCCTAGCCACCCTCTGTCTTGTGCCTTGGGGCTTGCAGGCCACAGGGTGGACAAGCATGTGTGTGTGTGTGTGTGTGTGTGTGTGTGTGTGTGTGTGTGTGTGTGTCTGCTTGGTCCCTGCCAGCCAGAGGTCTCAAAGGAGAAGTTAGTGCCGATGAATCCCAGATGCAGAGGGCAGAGACCTGGAGACAGATCCTGCGAGATGAGAAGTGCAGATAGAGGTTGGGCCAACAGACCGCAGTTATGGCTCAAGGCCAGTCACTTGTGGCGCTTGGGGGTGCAGGCTGACTCGCTCAGCTTCCCCCACTTCCCTTCCCACCCTGAGGAGGGGCTGGCGGGTGGGGAACAGGCCCGGCTGGTTGGGGCCCTGACTCAAAGGTACAGGAGCTGGGGAGGCGGGGCAGAAGCTCTCAGCCTCCTCAGGGTCCGCCCCGGGGCGGGGCCGCAGTTCGGGGCTTTCCCGGACATCCCTGGAGGTGGAGCGGCCACTGGGGTTGAGTCCAGGTCACTGAGTCACAGGGAGGCGGATGGGGGGGAGGCGGTTGGAGATTTAAGGAGGCAGAGACATGGGCACTGCGCTGCGAACCTGCCCAGAGGATTCACGAGGTCCCCTGGTTCTCTCTCGGGATGTTCATGCGTTTCTACAAACCTATCCTTGGGTCCCTTGTCCCATGTCCTGTTTCCTGACTCTTTTAGGGTCTCTGTAGCGCAGGCTGGCCACGGACTAGGGACAATCCTCCTGCCTGGGCCTCCAGAGTGCTGAGATAACAAGTGTGAGCCACCTTCTCCATTTTTCTGTCCCTTTTTGTCTCTGCGCCCTCCGTGGTCCTGGAACCATGAACGTGGGTGTGGAGCCTGTGAGGGGACTTTGGCCGGCTGGGGCCGCACCCAAGTGGATGGTTAACCTCGTCTGTGGGATTCGAGGAGCCAGATGACCTTCCCTGTTCCCACTGCTTTTGTCTCTCTCTGGCTGTCTCCCCACCCCACCGTGTGCTATTAAGGTGAATCAGGGGAGAGGACCAGACCTGGGTTCAAATCTCACCTCCAAACCACCCCAAGGAGTTGTGTTTGTCTGTAATTCTAACTACTCAAGAGCTGAGGGCAAGAGCACAGAAGCGGCCAGTAAGTTGCTAGCCACCAAGCTGAACAACTCGAGTTATATTCAGAGCCCACGTGGTTGAAGGAGAGCGCTGACTCTCACAAGCTGTCCTCGTGAGACATGTCCTCTCCATGCCCTGCCTTGTATGCACACACAAACACACATGAGACAAATAATTGTTATACATATGGCATAAACGTAGTGCTGGGGTCTTGTCCCCAACGACCATCCCCCTGTGTGAGCCGAGAGAAGTCAACCATCTCAAGACTCAGCAAGGCAACGTCACCTCTGCCTGCCACCGTGTGGGTGGGGGAGGCCGTAAAGTGAGAAGAGGAATCACCCTGGGAAGGAGCAGGGTGGATTTAGCATCTGCTAACCCACTCCTCTGGGTTCTCCAGGCCCAAGAGAGTTGAGGAGCTCTGACCACTAAATGGAAGCTGGGGGCAGGGCATGACTTGGGACAGGTAAGACGGCAGCTTGACTTTCACAAGATTGGAGTGGGTGACACAAAGTGTGTGTGTCACACTTGGGGGCAGCATGATGCTGGAGGAGTTGGTGTTTGGTGCTGGTGTGTGTGTAAAGATGGAGGAGGGAACAAAAGAGCCTGGGGAGAAGGATCTGTGGAAGAAAAGCAGGGTGTGAGGAAGGAGGTGAGGGTCTGAGGGAGGAGGTGAGTGTCTGAGGGAGGAGGTGAGGGTCTGAGGAAGGAGGTGAGGGTCTGAGGGAGGAGGTGAGGGTCTGAGGGAGGAGGTGAGGGTCTGAGGGAGGAGGTGAGGGTCTGAGGGAGGAGGTGAGGGTCTGAGGAAGGAGGTGAGGGTCTGAGGGAGGAGGTGAGGGTCTGAGGAAGGAGGTGAGGGTCTGAGGGAGGAGGTGAGGGTCTGAGGGAGGAGGTGAGGGTCTGAGGGAGGAGGTGAGGGTCTGAAGGAGGAAGTGAGGGTTCGAGGGAGGAGGTGAGGGTCTGAGGGAGGAGGTGAGGGTCTGAGGGAGGAGGTGAGAGTCAGAGGGAGGAGGTGAGGGTCTGAGGGAGGAGATGAAGGTCTGAGGGAGGAGATGAAGGCCTGATGGAGGAAGTGAGGGCCTGATGGAGGAGGTAAGGGTTTGAGGGAAGAGGTGAGGGACTGAGGGAGGAGGTGAGGGACTGAGGGAGGAGGTAAGGGACTGAGGGAGGAGGTGAGAGTCTGAGGGAGGAGGTGAGGGTCTGAGGGAGGAGGTGAGGGTCTGAGGGAAGAGGTGAGGGACTGAGGGAGAGGTGAGGAACTGAGGGAGGAGGTGAGGGTCTGAGGGAGGAGGTGAGGGTCTGAGGGAGGAGGTGAGGGTCTGAAGGAGGAAGTGAGGGTTCGAGGGAGGAGGTGAGGGTCTGAGGGAGGAGGTGAGGGTCTGAGGGAGGAGGTGAGAGTCAGAGGGAGGAGGTGAGGGTCTGAGGGAGGAGATGAAGGTCTGAGGGAGGAGATGAAGGCCTGATGGAGGAAGTGAGGGCCTGATGGAGGAGGTAAGGGTTTGAGGGAAGAGGTGAGGGACTGAGGGAGGAGGTGAGGGACTGAGGGAGGAGGTAAGGGACTGAGGGAGGAGGTGAGAGTCTGAGGGAGGAGGTGAGGGTCTGAGGGAGGAGGTGAGGGTCTGAGGGAAGAGGTGAGGGACTGAGGGAGAGGTGAGGGACTGAGGGAGGAGGTGAGGGTCTGAGGGAGGAGGTGAGGGTCTGAGGGAGGAGGTGAGGGTCTGAGTGAGGGTGTATTTGGGAGGCATCTGGCAGTGGAGGTCAGTTCTGAAGGTAGAAGCCTAAGGAAGGAGGCCTTTGCATGTTTACAAATCTGGTGTTCGCATTTGCTTACTAACTTACCGTGTGTGCCCGCGGGTGCACAAGTGTAGGGGACAAGGGGCAGGAGAGCAGTCTCCCCTCCCACCACTGTGTCTCAGGATCGAACTCAAGCGGCCAGACTTGGCAGCAAGCCCCTTTGCCCACCAAGCCATCTCACTGGCCCAAGGGAGCAATTTTTGAGGACTACCCTTGGGGCAAGTTGGAAGGTACTGCGCCTGGGGACCCTGTGGGGACAGAGGGGAGGGAAAGGAGAGAGGCCTGGAATGAGCCCCGCCCTGCAGCTGTCTCTGATTTCCCAGAATGTTCGGCTGCTTAGGAAAGTCCCAGCTCCCACAACAGCCTCCCCTCCAGTGTCGGGAATGGAGGATGCGGAACCAGGATGGCCAACCCCCTGTTTCCCCCCTGGCTTTTTCAACCCCAGGCGGGGAGGACTAGGGTCTCTCCTCTAGGGCTCTGCAGCTCTGGAGGCCCCACCCACTGGCAGGGGCCGCCCCTGGATGAGTCCCAAAAACTTCCCAGAGAGGACTGGGAAGTTCTGCCTGCTGTCTAACCACTTTCCCTCACACAAAGCTTTGTCTCTCTTCAGATCTTTTCTTCCTCTCTCCTGATACATCCTTAATTTCTCCTTGAGAGCAGGAAGGAGGGAGAACCAAAGGGGACCTGGACTTCAATTCCCCTTCCGGGGGGGGGGGTAGGGTGAATTACATCCTCATTCTCTCTAGTCCACCTGAGTTTCTGAGTTTTGTCCCATTTTGCTTCTCGGAGGCCTAGGTGCGAATCTTACCAACCGCGCTTTAAAGTCTGTGACTTCCAGAGCTGACCTCACTCAGCCTCGATTCTCTTATTTGCTAAGTGGACCAGTGCAAGAAAACACATCCCCCCCCTCCACCCCCGCTTTTAAAAATGTGCATACAGTTCTGGCGTCGGCAGCCTCAGGTGCTGGTCCTCGGCATCGGTGTCACCACCTTTTTTTATGGCAGGTCTCGCTGACCTTTGACCCCTTGGTTGGGATGGGTTAGCAGAGCAGAGGACAACGAGCCCCAGGGATGTGGTTGTCAATATTTCCTCGTGGGGAATAGAGGGTGCCACAGCGCGACGCGTGTTTGTAGTGGATCTATCTATCTATCTATCTATCTATCTATCTATCTATCATCTATCTATCATCTATCTATATATCTATCTATCATCTATCTATCTATCTATCATCTATCTATATATCTATCTATCATCTATCTATATATCTATCATCTATCTATATATCTATCATCTATCTATATATCTATCATCTATCTATCTATCTATCTATCTATCTATCTATCTATCATCTATCTATCTATCTATCTATCTATCATCTATCTATCATCTATCTATCTATCTATCTATCTATCTATCTATCTATCTATCTATCTATCTATCCATCCATCCACCTACCTACCTACCTACCTACCTACCTACCTACCTACCTACCTACCTATCTACCTTCAGCTCAGGTCCTATGCTTGGCAGAGCAAGCAGTTTACTATGTGTAACCCAGGCTATCCTGGAACTCTCTCTGCAGACCAGGCTGGCCTTGAACTCACAGAGATCAGCCTACCTCTGCCTCCTGAGCTCTGGGATTAAAGGCCTGAGCCACCATGCAAACACTTTACTGACAGAGCTTTCTCCCTCCTCGGTTGGCCTCTCCTCCATCTGCCTGTTTATTTGAGGCAGAGTCTTGCTTTGTAGTTCAGGCTAGCCTCAACGTCTCCTTCCTCTGAAGCTTTCTGTGTGCTGGGATTGCGGGCTGAGCCACCATGCTGGGCTATGCTGGGCTTTTCCAATTGTATTTAGTTTATAGATGTATTTGTTTTGTGTTTATGTGTATGAGTGCTTTGCCTATGTGTGTGTCTGTGCTCCATGTACATGCCTGGTGCCTATGGAGGTCAGAAGAGGGTGTCGGATCCCCTGGAACTGGAGTGACATGGTGGTTGTGAATTGAACAATGTGGGTGCTGGGAATTGAACCCAAATTCTCTGCCAGAGCAGGCAGTGCTCTTAAATGCTGAGCCACGCCTCCTGCTCCCTTCTTGTTTTTCTGATGAAAGTCAGTATGTAGTTGTAGCTGAACTCACTATGTAGTCCAGGCTGAACCCAAACTGTGCTTCCTAAGTGCTGGGATCACCTGTGTGTGTCACTCTGCCTGGCCACACTGCTTGCTTGCCTTAGCTGTCCCCCCGAGGTGTCAGGCCTCCTTGTCACCTTTTACACACACAAACGAGACAGAAAGGGCTTGCTCCTTCTGGTCAAGTTCCCACTGGGGTCAGCCCACTTAATCTCTGCCACACCTTGTGTAGAAATTCAGCTACTATTTCTACCTGAGCTGGGTGGTAGCTGTGTTGGCACGGTGCTTTCCCAGAACCATATAAACCTGTCAAGGTGACACAGGCCTGCCATTGCAACCTTCCTGATGTGGACACAGCAGAGCCAGATGTTCAGGGTCATCCTCAGCTACTCTGTGAAGTCCCAGGCTAGCCTGGGCTACACGAAACCCTGTCTCAAGATGAAGCTGCTTCCCCTGCTCACACCACATGGAACTGAAAGGAGCTGGGCTGTAAGCGCTGGTTCCCGCGGCCCTAGGTACCATCTCCAACCTGCTGACTTGGCCAGGTAGCCCTCAGCCCCAGAGGGTGCAACTAGTTTTCATTCTCAGTCCCTACTCCCGGGGAAGGACTGGTTTGGGTGGAGAAACTGAGGCTTGGAAGGGAGAAGCTGTGGGTTTAGGGTCATCTACAGGGATTTGACAGCCCAACCCACACCCTGCAGCTTGCAACAGGGAGGGGGGAGTAGGTGGACAGAGACCGTCCACCGCGACAAGAAGGAATGGAGTTAGACTTCAGTTGCATGACAAGCCAGAACCTAGATGAAGAGATCTCCAGCAGCCTTCTCTCTGGGCTCCTGGCAAGACATCTGCCCTGGGTCCACTAGGATGCCCTGCCCCCAGAGGTGAAGCAGGCCAGCTTCCTGGAGCAAGGTCTGGACCTCCGGCTCCTCCCTTTGGGCCTTGGCAGCCGCCTGACTCCCTGGCACTGGGCAGAGTCAGCCCCTTGGGGCTCGGCCAATGCTTTATCTTTCTTCTCTCTCTCTGGTCTGCACGCAGGAGCTGAGTCAAGGCATTGCAACATCTGGTTTGTTCTCTCTGCCGCCAGGGAGAGTGACACCCTATGTGCCCCTCCCCCAACCCCTCTGACCAGCCTGGACTGATGGGATCAGGATGTGGGGAGGTTGGCACCTGCCCCTCGGTGGGTGGCTGGGTGTCTCCGAGGGATGGGCGCAGGTCAGATGGATACAGAGAGTGGACGGACAGGCCACGGAGTGAATGTGGGCCATCAGGCCCTCATCTGTGGATGACACACTGTCAAATCAGGTTGAGCCAGGCATGCTGGTGAGGACACCTGTCACCCAGCACTTGGAGGTTGAGGCAGGAGGGTCATGGGTTTGAGGTCAGCGTGGACCACATAGTAAGAGCTTATTTGAAAAAAAGTGGGGGGTAAAACAAGACAAAAAACAAAGCGACCGGCTCTGCGCCTGGGTAAGTGACTCCTGCTGCGAACCTCAGCTTCCTCCTTTGCACAGTGGGGTGATGCACATGCCTTATCAGATGGTTATGAGGGTCAACAGAGTTCAGCCCCTCTCAGAACAGGTCTGGCACAGTATGGATTCCAGTAAGAAAGTGCTGGGTTGCAGTGGGAAACTCCCCTTATCCCAGCACTTGGAAGGCAGAGGCAGGAGCTACAACAGGGACACTCGTTTCAAAAAGGGAAAACAAACAAACAAAACCCAGAAACCCAAAAGGGATCTGGGGATGTGGCTAAGATGTATAGCACCTGCTTAGAATCCCCCATTGAGAGGCTGGGGTGTGGCTCAGCGGTAGAGCCCGTGCCTAGAATCCCCCAGTGAGGGGCTGGGGTGTGGCTTAGTGGTAGAGCCCCTGCCTAGAATCCCCCAGTGAGGGGCTAAGGGTGTGGCTCAGTGGTAGAGCCCCTGCCTAGAATCCCCCAGTGAGGGGCTGGGGGAGTGGCTCAGTGGTAGATTGCCTATTATATAGGTTGTTTTCAAAAGCTTTATTTTAAGACAGGGTCTGGCTATGCAGACCAGGCTGTCCTCCAACTCCCAGAGATCCACCTACCTTTGGTTCCTGAGTGCTGGGATTAAAGGGGTGCACCATCATGCTCAGCCAGACTCTGGTTTGGATTCTTAGCACCATAAGACAATAAAAAAGAGAGCTGGATAGTGGTGGAGCATGCTAATCCCAGCACTCAGGAGGCAGAGGCAGGAGGATCTCTGTGACTTTGAGGCCAGCCTGGTCTACAAAGCAAGTTCCAGGATAGCCAGGGCTATGCAAAGAGATGCTGTCTCTAAAAACCAAAACCAAACTAAAAGAAAGAAAAAGGACCTGTGACCATTCTTGACATACATGTCCATGAGAAACTCTAATGATGGCCCCTTCAAAGTTCCACCCAGGCTGGCTCAGGGCACAGTCTTTGTGGCCTCTCACTGTGGCTGTGCCTGGGGGAGAGGGGTGTGTGACTCTTCCCACTCCTGTGGGCTTCTTTGGAGTTATGGCTTTGCTGCTGCCCAGTGGGTTCCCACCACCACATCTGCATTTTTTTTTCAAGTTTTGTTTTTGGTCTTTCTTTTTTCTCTTCTTCCTTTTCTTTTCCTTCCTTTCTTGTCTCTCTTTTGTTTAAATTATTTTTTTAGGTAGGATTTCTTTGTGTAGCCCTGGGTGCCCTGGAACTCATTCTGTAGACCAGGCTGGCCTCAAACTCGGACATCCGCCTGCCTCTGCCTCCCGAGTGCTGGGATAAAGTTGTGCACCACCACTGCCTGGCTGACTGCATTTATTTCTTCTGTGTGTGTACAGGTCTCTGCGTGTCACAGTACACATTTGGAAGTGAGAAAATGGCTTTTGGAGTCAGTTCTTCCTTCCCAGGTGGGTCCTTGGGATTGAACTCAGGTCTTCAGTCTTGACAGGCACACCTTCCCCTGCTGAGCCAGCTCACTGGCACTCAGTCTTTTGTCTGTCTGGGTCCATAAAAGTACCAGACACCAGGAGAACACAAGCTACTGTGTGACCTTTGAAGCTGGACTCTGCCTTCTAGGCGTCTGATCATTCTGGGCCTCAGTTTCCCCCTGAGTCATCGCATACTAGCACGATGGCACTGAGAGTGGTGTGTGATGTCTGGGACATGAGTGACTCAGCAGCTGAGCCTCTGGCAGAGCTGCCTGACAGCAGGACGCCTCCAGAGAGCATCGTCATCCTCCTGCGGGAAGATCCATGGCTCCGGTGTCACGTGGCACTGTGGCCTCCGCAGCACCCTGTCCTGCCCCTCCCAGTTTGTCTGGAAGGTGGGGTGACTCCTCCTTCCTGGGTAAGGCATGAGATTGGAAGTGGAAACCCCCTAGGAACCTGCCACGCTCCACTTTCAGGGACAGTCTGTAGCCGGCTGGTGTCATGGCACCTGAGGGTGATAGGCAATCGGGGCTGCGCCCCCAGGGAGACTGGGGTTGGGTTGAACATGGGATGTCCAAGGTTGGGAATCGTGGGACTCTTCTATAGAAGGTTCCTGATTCTAGGATTCAGCACAAAGGTGGGAAGGGAAGCCACCACTCTGGTTCATCTTGTCAGTGAGGACAAGAAGGGAGGCTCTGGTTCCAGGGCTGGGCCTCATTTGGTGGATCACCAGCCTAACACGTGTGAGTCCTGGCTTCTGTCCTCAGAACCACACAAACCAGACACGGTGGAGCATACTTTAATCCCAGCAGCACTTAGCTTGTGGAGGCAGAAGGATCTAGGTTGTCCTTGCCTGCAAAGACAGTTCAAGGCCAGCAAGACGTCTCAGTGGTTAAAGGCGCTTGCTACGAAGTCTAAGACCTGAGTTTGTTTGATTCTGAAAACACACATGGAGGAGAGAAAAGATTCCCCCAAATAATATCCTCTGACTTCCATGTTCATGAGTCTCTCTCTCTCTCTCTCTCTCTCTCTCTCTCTCTCTCTCTCTCTCTCTCTCTCTCTCTCTCACACACACACACACACACACACACACACACACACAGTTAATTAAAAATTAAGGAGGAACTAGAGAGACAGCTCATTGGTTAGAGCACTACTCTTCTGGATGACCTGGGTTCCATTCCCAGCTCATATATTAGCTGGCTCATAACTGCCTTTAACTCCAGCTCCTGGGGATCTGATGCCCTCTTCTGGCATTGAAATGAACTTGCATACATAACACACACACACACACACACATACATACACACACGTAAATAAAAATAAATCTTTATGAAAAAGGAAAGCTGGCTGTGGCCTTCTTTGGGCACATGCCATTGAGGCTCTCAAGAGGCTAAGGAGGATTTCTAGAAGTCTGAGGCTAGCCCACCCACCCCCAAAGAACTACAGCCAGGGGTGGTGGTAGCCACCTGCAATCCCAGTACTTGGGGAGGTGAGGTAGGAATAGACATGGTGAGTCTGAGGCTAACCTGGGCTACAGTGAAAGCCTATGAGAAGGAAGGAAGGAATGGAAGCAGGGAGAGAGAAAGAATGAGGAACTGGGTGTGCGGGCTCGCACCAGTAAGCCTAGCACAGGAGAAATTGAGGTAGGATTGCTGTACTTTAATGCCAGCCTGGACTACAAAGTGGGTGATGGGACAGTTTTAGCTACAAAGTGAGGCTATTTGAAAAGAAAAAAATAGAGGGAATGGAGAAGGAGAGAGGGGAGAGAGAGAGAGAGAGAGAGAGAAGCTTTCCATGTCTTCCCAGGAAACATGCGGGTGCCTGGAAGGTCAGCTCCAGACAAGAGTGAGGACGCCTCCCAGGAAGGCAGTCTGCTTCCACCGTTATGGAGCCCTCGGTTGGCATTTAGGTTTGGAGGCTCGAAAGCAAGCACCTCTATCTGTAGAGCCATCTTACTGATCCCTCAGAAACCCCTTGGGAGCCTTTACAGGAGGAAGAGCTATTTCTAGTCATCCACCTTTTCCCCAGAAGTTAGACTCCCCCTTCCCCATAGGGCCCCAGAGTACAGAAGCCAAAGTTTCCCCGGGCTTCTGGGAAAGCCAAGGTCACACAGAACTCTTCCTCATTGGCACCTATGGCGGGGCAAGCATGCTCATTGTCCCCTCTTTCTGCCGCAGAGCTATGGGTCTGCCCTGTCCTCCGACTCACTGCTGTGGGATTGGGACCCTGCTGGTGTGGCTGAGTTACCTCGCTTCTGTGGACTCCGGTCTCCAGTAGGCAGCAGCGGTTTGTGCAGCGGCTTCTCAGCCGAGCCACCACAGGCCCGCTCATCACAGGAGACACTGGGTGAGGCATGGCTGACGATACACACTGCTTGGGCAGTGCTTGGCTTTGAGCTGGCTGGGGAGGAATGGAGAAGGTGGGACCTCATGAGCTTGGTTATTGTCCCACCTTGCAGGAGGTGGAAGCTGCAGGCTGCTGCCGGTGCTTTCGCACATCACTCAATCTTGAACTTATCACGTTTGCCCCTATGTTCATGTGGAGTTACACACCTTAGGTCACTTCTGGGAATATTAAATCTTTTATGTGTCTCTGATGCCAAATGAGCATTTTTGTGGGCTACAGACGCCCTTATGTTCTCAGAGATCTTGTCTGCTGAATATCCCAGAATTCCAAGAATGGAGATTTAGAATAGTAGAAGATTCTTGTTTATTTAGGTTTTTTTAAATTTTTTTTCTCGAAACAGGGTTTCTCTGTAGCTTTGGGGTCTGCCCTGGAACTAGCTCTTGTAGATCAGGCTGGCCTCGAACTCACAGAGATCTGCCTGCCTCTGCCTCCTGAGTGTTGAGATTAAAGGCGTGCGCCACCACTGCCCGCCTGAAAACCAAGTTTTGAATTAAAAAATATTTTTTATAGCCAGGTGGAGGTAGCACACACCTTTAATCTCAGCACTTGGGTGGCAGAGGAAGGCAAATCTCTGAGTTCAAGGCCAGCCCAGTCTACAGAGAGAGTTCTAAGACAGTCAGGGCAACACAGAGAAACCGTGTCTTGAAACAACAACAACAAAATCCTGAAATTATTAAGTAGACAAATATTTTGAATGCAACATAACCATTTCACAAAATATGATAGGAGCAATCAGTTTAGAATCAGGGTTGCCTGCTTTGGTTAGTCTCCAAAGTCCACAGTCGTCACCCCCCCCCAACCCCCAGCCCCGAGCTCCCTCCTCACCGGGCAACCTGTGTTTGGCTCCTAAGCACTGAGCTCTCTCTCCAGCCCTCAGGTTCCTCATCTTCTATCATCAATTGAGGGGAAATCACCCCTTTCCTGAAGTGTAGTAGCCCCTTACACATACATGTGAGTATTGCTGCTGGGCTTATGGACCATTTCTAGTTCCTGGCTTTTGACCAAGGCTGATTTGTTTCCTGGAGTCCACACAGTTTTTAAAGAATATTTGTATTTGTGGGTAATATGTGTGTGTCTGTGGGCATGTGGTCTCTATGGCCCTCACGTGGAGGTCAGAACACAATGGACGGGAGTTGGTCTCTTCCCCCATCATGTGGGTCACTGCTATCATGGAGCTTGCTGGGCGCCACTCTGTCAAGCGACTGACTTATCTGCCAGTCTTCTCATGGGGTGGAGTTGGTCTCTACTTTGATCTCCAGTGTCTGCTGGGACTTCCAATTGCTTCACATCCTTGCTAGGTCTAGATGCTTTTGATCTGTGAGTCATCTAGTGTTAGTGTATGAGTATGTATGTCAGAATTTCCCACAGGTATAAGGAGTGTTTCCTAGATCACTGAGGGCATTGAACACCTTTTCCAGTACGTCCAGTTAAACCAAAGCCAACAGGAAACTAGGCAATAGGGAGTGAATTTAGAGCCTTGGGCATAATTGACAGGAGCTTTACCACTGAGCCACGCCCCTAGCCCCTCACTGGGGGATTCTAGGCAGGGGCTCTACCACTGAGCCACTCCCCAACCCCTCCTCAATGGGGGATTCTAGGCAGGGGCTCTACCACTGAGCCACTCCCCAACCCCTCCTCAATGGGGGATTCTAGGCAGGGGATTCTCTTCACTGATTCTAATTTAGAGTAGGATATTACTCTGTAGCCCAGGAAGTCCTTGATCTTTTTGATACTCTTGTCTCAGCCTTTGGAGTCACCTGGATAACAGGCCTATACCACTGTACCTGGCCAGGCCTAATATTTTTTAAAGTAAGATTCATGTCTTAGCATGTCTTCCTGTATCTGTATCTCTGTGTATAGCTTGTTGCATGTGTGGGTGTCAACAGAGGCCAGAAGAGGGCATTGGACCCCTGGAACTAGAGCTAGAGATAGCTGTGAGCTATCTGAAGTGGGTGCTGGATATCCAACTCTGGTTCTATGTAAGAGCATCCTCATTCTCAACCAATGAGCCATCTCTCCCGCCCTGCATAAGACATGCTTAAGACAAAGAATTCTAGCATCCCAAACATCCTTGGTCTCTGCTTTCTTTCTGGTGTTAAGGGATAGCCTCAGATACTTAGATAGAACTAGCCTCAGATTGATACTTATATAGGGACCACGAGTAGGAGTGCTGGCGTGCAGACCCCTCTACATCATAGTTCCCTTGAGTGCTAAGGGTTTGCTCTCCACAACGTTTGCTCCTTAGAATGAAAGAGGATGAAGATGAATGAATGAATTTCTGAATGCAGGGCTCATAGAAAGTTGTTATTGCACAGGGGGAAAATGGGAGGCATGGCTCAGTGGTGGAGCCCCTGCCTAGAATCAATCCCCCAGTGAGGGGCTGGGGTCTGGCTTCTTGCTTAGTGTAATAGAGTGCCTAGGTTTCTTCCCAGGCCCTGAAAGATTGGGGGGAGGACCTCTAAAAGGAAGGAATGACCCAGGTGTCTTATGTGTCAGCATCAGACTCATCATGATCTTGAACCTGAGAAACAAGGAAATATGAAGGTCTGGCCTCCTGGGTGGACAAGGGGACTGAGAATTAAGGAGACAGACTAGACTTCCGGTCCGTGTTCCTCTTGTGCCTGGAGCAACTCTTGCTTTCACTCTCCCCACAGAGTCCTCCCAGGTCCTGGCCTCACCCTCCTGGCCCCTGTGGATGGATTCCTAGGTAGTCCCTCTGGGCCTGGATAGACAGCAGGAGAGAGTCCAGGTCCTTCCTACTTCTGCAGGGTCTCTAAGCGGAGGCCCCTCCCCCTCGCCTTCCCATTCACACCTCAGCTTCAAAGCACAGGCGTGTGGCTCAGAGGGTAAAGGATTTGCCAAGCAGGCACACACCCCTGGAATCCACCCTTAGCACCCCATGAACGGGTGTGGCAGTGCTAGCCTGTAACGCCAGCTCTCAGGTGGCTGGAGGATCAGGAGTTCAAGGTCATCCTTGTCTATATTAGACCCTAAGTCAAACAAAGCCAAACAATGCTAGGTGGTGATGGTGCACACCTTTAATCTCAGCACTTGGGAGCCAGAGGCAGGAGGATCTCTTGAGTTCGAGGCTAGCCTGGTCTACACAGAGAATTCCAGGATAATCAGACTACACAGAAAAACCCTGTCTTGATTGAGGAAACCCCCCCCCCCAATCAAAACACAAACAGAAAACAAAACAT
The DNA here is from genome assembly GCF_037038515.1 of Microtus pennsylvanicus. NCBI lineage: Eukaryota > Metazoa > Chordata > Mammalia > Rodentia > Cricetidae > Microtus > Microtus pennsylvanicus. Next base: position 141,219,117 of record NC_134579.1, on the reverse strand, counting down.
AAGAGATGTAGCTATGGTGTTGGACTATTAAACCTTCCTAACTGCTCTCAACTAGGCCGGTGAGATTGTTCGGTAGGTAAAGAGGCTGACAGCCAAGGCTAAGGATCTGAGTTCTATTCCTGGACCTGGTACAATAGGAGAGCATGGACTCCCTCAAACTATCTCTTCCACCCATTAAGTAAATGTTTAAAAAATTCCCCAAGCAAAAACACACAATGATCCTTTTTTTTCTGTTTGTTTTTTACAGACAGGGTTTCTCTGTGTGGTACCATCTGTCCTGGGCCTCACTCTGCAGACCAGGCTGACCTTGAACTCACAGAGATCCACCTGTCCCTTGGCAGGTGCTAGGATTAAAGGAGTGTGCCATCATGCTTGGTTTACAAACTAAAACTCTTAAATGTGAGCTGATGATACCCTGTGTAACCCAGCCATGGCTCTGCTCAATTTCCCAGGTCACCAAAGGATCAGCTTGAAAGGAAGCAGCTGGGGCCTGGCAGTGCCGGGCACAAGCCCCACCCCTCGCAACATAGACATGTTGGCAGCTACTTTGGGCTTTGTGGCCAGTTCCACCCTAAAAACTCATAAGGCTCTCCTGTTTGGTTTGGACATATGTCCTGGGCAGATCTACGTGGACACTTGAGGGTCAGCTTTACCCTATGTCCTTGGTCAAGGTTCAGAGAGGCTAAAGATGTATTGAAAGATCACACAGTCCTGATGGGCGAGGCAGATATTTGACATATCCACTCTGGGGCTGGGGCTCAGGGTAGCGTGTTTGTGTGATGCTCCAGACTCCAGACCCTGTGAATGAAAAAATAATAAAAATTGATAAGTAAAAATAAATTTAGGCAAACTTGAGCTGGGCATGGTAAGGCACGGCAGTGACCCCAGAAGTTGAGAGGTGAAGGCAGCTGGATTAAGAATTGAAGGCTAGCCTTGGCTACATAGTGAGTTTGAGTTCAGAAAGCCAGAAACAAGGCTGGGATGTAGTTCATAGGTAGAGCATTCACCTAGACAGGTAACACATGGAGTTCAGTCCCCAGCAACCCGAGAAATAGTGTGGTGGTGCACACTTCCAGTGCTGGCCCTGGAGAGGCAGGAAGGTCATAGGTTCAAAGCTACCCTTGAGGGTGCGGTGAGTTTGAGGCCAGTGTGGACTACACAAGACTCTGTCTCAAAATAAAATAAAATAACAATAAACTGGAATGCAGTGGTGCACACCTTTAATCCTTGCACTTGGGAGGCAGAGGCAGGTGGATCTCTGTGAGTTTGAGGCCAGAGTGAATTCTAAAACACCCAGGGCTATGCAGAGAAACCTGCCTCAAAACCTTCCTCCAAAAATAAAAAAGGGAAGGCTAAAGGGCCATGGGAAGAGAAAGAAAGAAGCCCCTCATTTCTCCTCATGTTCCCTCCTGCGTTTGAACTTGGTTCATATTTCTTCCTAGCTTCAACTGTGCTAGAACTTGCTACGTAGACCAGGCTGGCCTTGAACTCACAGAGATTCATCGACCTCCTGAGTGCTGGGATCCAAGGCTTCTGCCAACATTGCTGGTTTTCACCTTTTATTTTGAGACTCTTGCTAAACTTGGAGTCTTTTCTGCCAGACTGGCTGGCCAGTTCGCTCCAGAGATTCATCCTGCTCTGTCCCACGTGTATACCACAGTGCCCTGCCTTTCTGCAGACGCTGCGGATCCGATCTCGGGTCTGAATGTTTGTCCGGAATGCCCTTTACCTACTTAGTCATCTCCGCAGTGTTCGCTGTTTATTTTGTGGCAGGCTCTCCAAGCTTACCCTCGCTGGCCTGGGTTTTGCTCCTCCTGCCTCAGTTTCCTAAATATCTCGGATACTGTAGTGTAGTTTGGTAGTATCGGGCTTTTCCAGAATCCACCAATGAGGGGCTGGGTACTAGACCCCTCCCGGAGTGAGCCAGAGGACCTGGACTCAAGTCCCAGTACTGCAACAGAACCTACTCAGGAAGCAGAGGCAGGGGGATCTCTGTGAGTTCTGGGCCTGTCAGGGTACATAGTGAGACACTCTCACAGAATTGGAAAAACAACAACAACAACAACAAAACAAATAAACAAAACAAAGGAGTAACTGCTAGCTGGTTTGGGGTCTCACACAACAGTTTTCGGGACCCCACAGCCACGCTGAAATCTCACTCTACTGTGCCCTGGAGCTCACTGTGAGAGGAAACTGAGGCTGGGGCGGGGGCGGGGGATGGGGTGGGCGGAGCTCCAAGCTTAGGCTACAGAATCAGTAACGGGAGAATAATTTTCTGGAGAAGCTGCCTCCCAAGGATGGGTGTGAGACCTCTGGTAGCAGGGGAGTCCCCGCAGGAAGTGGGGCCTCATCTCCCTTCCGATTAGCCAGGAGCCCGGGGCAGGGCTCTGGACTTTAACCCCAAGCTGTGGCTGGCGCCGGGAAGGGCAGGCGAGTGGCCCAGAGGCCGGCGGGGCAGAAATTCCCCTGGTCCTCGTGCCAGGGAAGTTATCCAGGGCGCAGGGTTGGGGGTCAGGTGCAGACAGGGGGGCCAAGTGGGCGCAGAGGCGTCTGCGGCTTCATCTGAAGCACGGCGGAGTGCCAGGGCTTCGCTGTCCCGTGCGTACCTCAGTTTCCCTCTCTTTAACAAAACAGGTGTGCCTCCTTCCCTTGGTGTGAGAAGTGACAGCCCACTCCAAACCCCACCCTATCCCACACCGACAACCCCAGTCCTGGACAGTTTCACAGGAGTGTGGGGCGGTCTGGTGGTGGCACCGTGGACTTCCTATAGTCTGATGGGGAGAAAGGTGCCCCAGGCAGAAGGGAACGATCAGGAATCTACTATGGGGTCCTCTAACTAGGGTCAGGGAGCATGGGCTGGCAACAGGGGAAACCTCAGTGTTTTGCTCAGGGCCCACCCATCTTTGATGCTGGAGAAGCTCGGCGGGCGGCTCACTGGCGCCACCTGGAGGCTGCTACGAGCCAACGTCTCACCCACGGCCGGGGAACCGAGAAAAGTGCCGGGGAACCGAGAAAAGTCTCTGCACGCTTTCCCTGGCACCGGGTGCAAATTCTGACCACCCCTGCCGCTGTGGTTCTGTGGCTTCTCTGTGTTCATCCCCCGGGGGCATTGAGGAGGCTTATTTCCGAAACACAAGCCCACTCTTTCCTTCTGTGTTCGCTATTCTGTGGCTCCCAGTGCCTTAGGGAGGAGTTGCCAATGGGCCAGAGTTATCAGGCCTCTCTGAGCACCCCCAGGCTTCAGAGGAACCGCGAGCCATTGGTAAACCGTCGCCCTGAGAAACGACCTCCTTTCATAGGCTGTCCCCACTGCCTGGAACATCCTTTCTGCTTTTTTCCTCTCCTTCCTTCTGCTTGGCTTCTTGACTCCTAGGTCAAGGTTGCAATCCAAGTGGGACCGTGGTAGTCGCCGCGGTGTCTTCACGTCCCTCCGAACTCCGGGAAGTGTTTATTCAATGAACGAGTGAATATTTGTTGTGCCTAACTGTTTACTGAGGCATACTGTTTACCCGGAGAGGGCAATGGACATATTCCCAAGGCCTCGGGCTTCCCGTTGGCGCTGCACCTTTGTACACTGTTCTGTCTCTAGGGTACAGGCAGCTGTTCCCCTCCTCCAGGAAGTCCTCGCTGGTTCTTCTTAGCTCCTACAGCCTCCTGAACTCTCCTGTCTGCTGGGCCGTGCCGGTCTGTCTGGGGGTACGTCTTTCTTTCTCCCCAACAGAAGTGAGAAGACAGGGCCAGGTCCTGTCTCCTTCGCCTCTAAGCTTACAGACCTGGGTGTGAATCCAGACCCCCTCTCCTGCAGAACCTCCTCTACAAACTTGTTCCTCATATCAAAGATATGTCTTGTGAGGTGTTGGGAGGACAGTAGGGCGATGAAGTCCCAGTGTCCCAAGCTGACCACATGCTGGGTGACTGCGGGTGACCTCCTTCCTCTTTTGGAGAGCCCTCTGGCTGGATGAATGGGTAACAGAAGGTACCAGCAGTTTCATCCTTCTGGGACATTCTGGGAGGCCGCACGGGGCTTCCCGAGGTGGGAGGGTCGGGTTAGGCAGAGGGAAGAGGAGTCTGCTGGGTTAGGGGAAATCCAGCCTTTCCCATCATAGACGAATGATGAAGGAACAAACAAGGCAGCCTGTGGGGCGGGAGGGGAAGTCGGGGAGAGGACGAAGCTTCTTTGCAGATGGGTGAAAACCACAGCCCGCACTTATCACCCACTTCCCTCCAGAGCTCCTGTGTCTCAGGGTCCAGGCAGGGCTGGCCAGAACAACGTATTCTCTCACTGTATTCTCTGCACCCCCCCTCCTGTCTTCTTGCTTTGTCTAGCAGCTTCTGGGGCCCAACACTTGGCATGTCCCTGCCTCTTTTCTTCCCTTACGGTGAGGCCTGTTTTTCAGAGGCAGCTGTAGAGGTGCTGGTGGCACCCAGCTTCAGAGCCTGTGCGTCCTCTGCCGCAGTTCCCACCTTCCAGAGGATTAGCCAAGTGTTCTGACTCCCACAGCTATTTCATCTCCTCGATATTCCAGTTGCTTTCTCCTCCTGGGCGCCTTCTAGCCTTTACTCGTGCTGTTCCCTTCTGTCGGGAATGCCCTTCCTTCTCTCTCACCTCTGATCTGAGATCACTGACAGCCTGCAGGAATGGGATGAGAGGAGGGATGGATTCTTCTCTGGAGCCTCAGAACAGCTTCATTTTAGCTTTAGGAGACTTATTTTAAGCCACCATGATTGTGGCTGTATGTTCCAGCAGAAACCCGTGCAAACCTCATTTTATTTATGTGGTGTGTGAGTACGTGTGTGTTGCTTTGTATGCCAAAACACCCCTGTGGGAGGTCAGAGGAAAACTTTCAGGATTTGGTTGTCTCATTCTACCATGTAGGCTCCAGGAATTCAACTCCGGTCCTCTGGCTTTTGCTACAAGCATCTTTACCAGCTGCGCCATCTTGCCATTCCTATTTTTTAATTTATTCATTTTACTTCAGTACTGGAGATTGAACCCAGGGTCTCATGAATACCAGGCAGGGGCTCTACCACCTGAGCCACACCCCCAGCCCCTCACTGGGGGATTCTAGGCAGGGGCTCTACCACTGAGCCACACCCGCAGCCCCTCACTGGGGGATTCTAGGCAGGGGCTCTACCACGGAGCCACACCCGCAGCCCCTCACTGGGGGATTCTAGACAGGGGCTCTACCATGGAGCCACGCCCCCACCCTCTCATGAACAGTTTGAATGTCTGCCTCTATGAGGCTGCTTCTCATCTTCAGTCTAAATTCCATAGCCTGTGTTTCCTTGTTTCCAGCCTTGAGGCCATCATTTTAATGGTATGTCTACAGGCTTTCCTAGTCTCTGCTTCCTATTTGGGCTGTTGAGGGAGAACCTGTTGCTCTCTTCAATACGCACCCCTAAAATCGACCTGGCTCCTGTACAGACCCCATGACCAGCAGAGCAAGGTCTGAGGTGCTCACCCACTCCATCCACTGGTTCTTTACCAAGCGTCTGTTGAGGACCAGCTGTTTGCCTGGCACTGTCTTCGAAGCTGAGAGACCGGTGGGGACAATCCACTCCTCACTCCCTTGTGCCAAAGCTCTAAGTCCTTAAAGAAACTGGACTTAGAGACAGAGCCCAAAAGGGCATCGTTGAGGTCAAGGGGCAGTCATAAACCCCATAAAAGTGGGGTTATGCCCTCATTGTGGCGCACGCCTTTAATCCCAGCTCTCGGGAGGCAGAGGCAGGCAGATCTCTAAGTTCTAGGTCAACCCAATCTACAGAGTGAGTTCCAGGACAGCCAGGGCTACACAGAGAAATCCTGACTTGAAAACCAAAAATGAATTAATTAATAAACAAATAATAAAGCTCAATAAAGAGGGGACCCTGGTTTGATGGGATTAGTACCTTTATTAGGGAGCTTGGACTCTCGCCCATCTTCTGCCTTTCTGGCCTTCTCAGGAAAGAGGCCCTGGGAGGCCAAAACAAGATGGCCCCCTACCAGCCCAGATAGGGGTCCTCACAGAGTGAGCTCCCTCACCAGCCCTTGGCCTTGGACTTCTGGCATCCTAGACCCGTCATGCAGTTCAGAGCCTGAAATGCCCAAGCCAGCCATCTTTGGCTATGGGCATTCAAGTGGTCCTCTCAGCCATGCTGTTGATTCTCGCTTTCCGGAGACAGGGTCTTTGGTAGCCCAGACTGGCCTCAAACTGGCTTTGTTGCCTAGGACGGACTTTGAATTGATGGTTCTCCTACTTCACCTCTGGAGTGCTGCGGTTACGGGTGTGCACCATGACAACCAGTCGAGGAGACTGGTTCTTTTGTTTCAGGGTGTCACTCTGTAGCCCAGGTTGGCCTGGAACGTACATACTTGCATCCTCCTGATTCTGCCTCTCCTGGGGGATGACAGTTGTACACAACCCTGCGTGGTTTATGTGGGGCTGGCTTCGTGCAGAGGCAGGCGCTCTACAAGCTGAGCTGTACCCCAGCTTAATTCTTGAACTTTGTTTGTGTGTGTGTGTGCACGCATGTGCGCATATGACAGGGCATGTATGTGGAAGTCAGAGACAACTTTGTGAGTCAGTTCTCCTCCTACCATGTGGACCATGGAGATGGAAGTCAGGACATCGGATTTGACAGCAAATGCATTTACCCATGAGTCATCTGGCCACCCACCCCGCCTCCACCAGCCCAATTCTCATATGCATGTATGTATGTATTTATTTATTTATTCTACTCCTCTGGGTTTCTGGAACATAGAGAAGGCTGTGGAATGAGAGGAAATGGAATATGAAGAGTGGGGAGCCATTTATGCCTTGGGAAGAATTCTGTAGCTGGGTGTAGCTGGGTGCGGCTGGGTGCCCCTGCCCTGCCAGCATTCAGGAGACTGAGGAAGGAGGCATTTGGCTTCCAGGTCAGCCTGGGCTTTGTAGCAAAACCCTGCCTCCAAGCACAAAACAAACCATCAGAAACCCAAAGAAAGCCTGAGGCCTAGAATCCCCCAGTAAGGGGCTGAGGTGTGGCTCAGTGGTAGAGCTCCTGCCTAGAATCCCCCAGTGAGGGGCTGGGGTGTGGCTCAGTGGTAGAGCCCCTGCCTAGAATCCCCCAGTGAGGGGTTGGGGTGTGGCTCAGTGGTAGAGGCCCTGCATAGAATCCCCCAGTGAGGAGCTGGGATGTGGTTCAGTGGTAGAGCCCCTGCCTAGAATCCCCCAGTGAGGGGTTGGGGTGTGGCTCAGTGGTAGAGCTTGTCTAGTCTTCACAAGGTCTTAGATTCATTCTTCAGCAATAAAAAATAAAACTAGCCACATTATTCTCATTTATTATTCTTTTGCAGGTTTGGAACCCAGAGCTAAGTGCCCTTCACCACAAAGCCTATCTCATGGTGGTTGTCGTTTTTGTTCGTGGCCTGTAAATGGAGGACACTGTACCGGCTTGAGATGGCGCCTAGAGATGCCCAGAGGGAGTTATGACTCTGTCATGGGGACACCTGAGCCTTCCTGTACCAGGGATACAGAACCTAGCTTGACCTAGAAACTTTAGAGGCCTTCCTTTCCTTCTCCCTCTCTGCCTCCCCCTCCTGCTGGCCTAATTAAGCATCTACCCCTCACACAATGCCCAGTTCACACAGCCTCAGCTGGCATCCGTAGTTCCCCAAGCTTTCTGGGACCTGGTAATTGGCTGTGCCTCTTACCTTCTTGGGTGTAGGTAAAATAGGTCATTTTGTGCAGCGTGAGATGCAGAATTTTCAACCCAGCATAGCTGAGGCTGCCTGCTTCCCACCTGGGAACCATTCTCTTTGACCAGTGATGACATCATTTGGGGGCGTCAACACTCCCATGGGTAAGACTACATTTCCCAGAGTCCCCTGCAACAAGGAAGCCTGCAGCCAGTAGGGCCCTTTGAGGTGACTGAGAAACTGGAAGCCGTAAGCTAAAGAAGAAGCAGGAAGACAGACGGTTCTCTTACTGAAGACTGTGTGGGGATTCCATCCAACAATGTACTTCTTAGAATTTTTTTTTAAATGTGTGAGAGAAGTAATTCTATGTCCATACAATCTACTCCTAAAGTATCAACCCTCTTTTATCTCTCTGTCCCTTAAAAAATGTTTTTTTGAGATAAGGTCTCATGTAAACCAAGCTGGTCTTGAACCTCGTTACATAGACTGCCCTGTGCTTTGAACCCCTGATCCTCCTGCCTCCAGCTCTGCTGGCATTACGAGCATGCACCACCATGATTGTTGCGTTCTTGATGTAATGGCTGAGATCTAGAAGGTGCTGGACAGCCCCTTGAGAGATACCGTTCTCTGAGGGGAAGTAGCCCCGCCTTAGGGCAAGGGTGAGGGCTGGAGCTACCCAGCAAACAGGGTCCTCCCCTACTCCACTCTTTCTGTTTGTCCCAATAGAGGTCTGGTCTTTATCTCTCTGGGGAGCAGGGCACCCCTCCATGTGAGCTGCAGACCTGTGCGAAGGCTCCAGGTCCTACCCTGGATCAGAGGGGGCGTGGGACAAGCATCCCTAGGTGCACATGCGCCCACTCTCTGGGGTGACAACCAAAAGCAGGGGGGCCTAACTACACTTGACCCAACTGGCGGCGGTGGAAGGAGAGGCTGACAACCACGTGCATTCATCCTGACGTTTATGGACTGGGTAGCTCTCCCACAGCTCGGCACTAAATCTAGATGAAGGCACGATGGCGGGACCGCGGTCTGCATCCCTACTACAGGTGAGCGGTCCTGGGCTCAGGGGTGGATGCGGGTAGATGCTGCGAGAGCGCGTTTCTCTCCAGGTCTCAGTGGCCTGCGGTGTGGGTGCTGCTGCTGCTGCGGCTGCGTCGGCGGCGGCGGCTACTCCAGGGCTGTGCAAGAGGACCGAGGGCGGGGACAAGGAGGTTGTCAGTCAGCAGGAGGATCCTCCCGCAGCCCCGCCCACCGCGCCTCCCGCGGTCCCCTCCGCCCGCTCAGCCTGTGCCAGGATCTGGGGTCTGGTGGTGCAGGAAGGTAGACTGGTCCTCCAGCTGGACTGTGACAAAGAAGGCTGCAAAGGAATTCCCGGGCTCGGGAGTGCGCCTGCGCGAACCCAGACAGCCAGTGGCTGGGTCCTGACTGGTCCTGGCTCAGGATCTTGACATCTGGGTGTCTAGGTTTGGGACAGGCAAGACTACAGATTGTTATTCTCTGTCAGGGGCACTTGTCCAGCGCACCTGCCCTAGTAACATGGCCTTGAAGATCTCTGGAAATTCTTAATCTGATGGAGGAGACATGGTCTTTAATTGTGAGAGCATGGTTCTTGACTGGCAGCTTCTAGTCTGATGGAAGAGACAAGGTCCCTGTCTTTGATGGAGGAGACATGCCCCTGACTCTGGGAGCTCCCAGTCTGATGGAGGAGACACAGTCCCTGACTCTGGGAGCTCCCAGTCTGATGGAGGAGACACAGTCCCTGACTCTGGGAGCTCCCAGTCTGATGGAGGAGACACAGTCCCTGACTCTGGGAGCTCCCAATCTGATGGAGGAGACATGGTTCCTGACTCTGGGAGCTCCCAGTGTAATGGAGGAGACAAGGGTCCTGACTCTGGGAGCTCCCGATCTGATGGAGGAGACATGATTCCTGACTCTGGGAGCTCCCAATTTGATAGTGGAGACATGGTTCTTGACTCTGGAAGCTCCTAGTCCGATGGAGGAGATACTATCCCTGACTGGGAGTTCCGAGTCTGATGGAGGAGACACAGTTCCTGACTCTGGGAGTTTCCCAGTCTGATGGAGGAGATGCAGTTCCAAAATCTGGGAACTCCTAGTCTGATGGAGGAGATGCTGTCCACGACTCTGGGAGATCCCAGTCTCATTTCCTGACTCGAGTTTCCCAATCTGATGGAGGAGACAGTTTCTGACTCTGGGAGTTCCGAGTCTGATGGAGGAGACACAGTTCCTGACTCTGGGAGTTTCCCAGTCTGATGGAGGAGATGCTGTCCCTGACTCTGGGAACTCCCTGTCTGATGGAGAAGACAGGTTTGAGTCTGATGGAAGAGACATGGTTCTCCACTGTGGGAGAGGTCGTTCCCAATGAGAACCCTGTCTGACGGAGGAGACACACCTAGCAGCCTGCATCCTAATGCACATCATGCATTTCAGGTTGGGGGAGCTCTCGTGTCAGAAGGTGGAAATGGCTTTGCCCTTGTGGCACGTCTCATGGGGGAGGAAAATACCTGCATTCACCCCAACTCCCCAGTGTGGTGGAAGAAGCTGCATCCCTGTGGTTTAGTTTCCACTCACCTGAGGAGAAAAGATGCCCACCCTCACACGACACCCCTATTTATAGCCTTCCATCTGACATATACCTTACATAGGCAAGGAGACCTCAGTCTGATGGAGGCCCCTCCACCCTTGGTGGTCGTCATCGTTTGAGAGGCAAGGCAAGTGCCACATATGGGGACGCTCAGGTCAGATGGGAGAGGCACGTGCCCATGTCCCTCAGGCTTGTGAGGGAGGAGAAGGCCACCTGTGGGACTGTGCCCCCCCACGCCGCTCACTCACGGGCCACCTGTAGCTCCACCTCCAGCGTGTCAGTCTTGCCCTGCAGTGTGACGGTCTTGAGTGTGTAGCGCCCAGCGTCCGTGAGGTTCAGCTTTTGCACCAGCAGTGAGCAATTGGCAAAGCCCACCTCCCGGCCCGTGTGTGCAGGGCCGGCGATCCAGTTCCCCGATGGCAGCTGGCTGAGCAATCGATTGGGCTCTGAAGCAGGTCCACGGTACCAAGCGTAGACTAGCAGGTCCTTGGGGTAGCCCTGGACGGTCAAGGTCACGTCCTGGCCCTCCATTGGTTTAGTCGGTACAGGCACAATCATCATGGCCACGGCTGCGGCTGGAGAGAGAGCCACCATCACTGTCAGCCAGGTCTGCTTTGGGTGTGGGGTGGAGTCCTCCCCCTCCCTTGGCCAACTCCTCCGGGGAAAGTGCTCCTCATGAGGTGCTGGGGAGGCCAAGGATGGAGGTGACTTCATGGGTGATCACATAGACTCTCTCAGTGGTGCTTGCCAGGGACACATCTCCCCTCTCTAGATTTTAGCCATGGGTGATGGTGCAGGTTGTCCCTCCTAAGAATTTGGGAGACCCTAGAGAATCTGGCCATGTCTCCTCCATCAGGGTGGGAGCTTCCAAACACTCCTATCAGGTTGAGAATCCCAGAAAATGTGGCTGTGTCTCCCCTATAGGATGTCTGGAACTTCTCTTCCCATAGCATGTCTTTTTCTGTGAAAGTAGCAGACCCGAGAATATGGGCTGACAATTCCTCCATCAGACCAGAAGCCTCTAAGAGGTAAGAAGCCATGCATCCTGTATTGCATTAAAAATCCTCACGAGGTGTGAATTGTGTCTCCTCCATCAGATTGGGAAAGTCTAGATTGTTTTCTAATCAAGTTTGGGACCCTAGAAGCTGGGAAGACTACCCCATTGGTTTGAGGGTTTGAGATTCTCTCCAAGGTGGGAGCCCCCGTCTCCTCCATCAGACTAAAAAATTGGGGATTATCAAAGTGGAACACTCTGATCAAGTTAGAGACCCCTCCCCAAGAGTTGGGAGCAATTATCTCAATTGTATTAGAAAATTTCTACGACAGTTATAGTGGGACCTGTGTCTCCCCCATCAGACTATGAATTTTAAAGTAAATGAGTATCTCCTAATGACCTGGAAATTCTTTCAGGCTGCACCTCCTCTCTTTGACTGGCAGCTCCCCTCCCTGAATCTCCTGAGATTAGAGAAAGACCGTGCCTCCTCCATCAGATCAGCTTGTTTCCCAGGCAGAGTAACAGTCATGTCTCTCTGTCCTCTATCTCACTCCCAGCATATGCCACACGATTTCTGGCAGCTTGGGAGGAAGCAAACTTGGGGGTGTTGCATTAGGTACACCCTACACATACCTGCAGACCCTGGACACCCCCCATGCTGTCCCCGAAGTCCTCTGGTCCACCTTGTCTCCAGCCAAGGGCCCTCACAGGTAAGACAGGAGGCTCACTTACCTTTGGGACTTCCATCTTTGTTCTGCGTGAAAGAGGGGTCCATCCCCACCCTTTTCATGAGACCCAGCCTGTTAGTGGAGGAAGAAGGGAGGGAGGAGGGGGAGGACGATTCCCACTGTCCCTAGGGGACAATGGCCGCTTGAGAAGAAACCCAGGTAGAATTATCGATGCTATTTTTTTCTTTTGACACAAGGTCTCTTGTAGCCCAAGCTGACTCCGAACTGTCTGTGTCCAGTGATGGCCTCAAACTCCTGATCCTCCTGCCTTCACCTTTCAAACACTGTGATTTTTAGATGAGAACTTGATGTTCAAAGCCACTGTCCTTGTGGCATGGGCAGTGTTCTCTGAGGTTTCTCAATGCCCAACACTTCCCCCCACACCCCCCACACCCCCCACACTTATGTAGAACAGAGATGTGAAGACAGTGCCTCTGGCTGGATTTCTCCAGGAGCCGGCAGCTGCCTCTGGGTTTCCAGCTGTGGTGTGAGAGTGTGCGGTTCAGGCCTGCGTGTCCTGGGCTGGGCAGGACTCTCAGCTATCGATGGCTTTTCTACCAACAGGGATAATTACACAGAAGGACATGGACCCCAGTGTCCCACTCTGCCACCCCCCGAAGGGAACACGGGGCTCACACGTCACTCACTCTAACCTCAAGGCAGAGGATATGAGTCACCATTTATTTTCTGATGTGACGGATTTTGCCTGACTCTTTTTGCTCCTAGACAAGAGGGGGACAATCCAATATGCCTGCCACCTTGTCCCAACTGCTCAGCGCAGGTGCTGGGAATCTAATTCTCTTCTGGGAAAATGGTGGTCCAGTCATCAAAGGCCTGCTGGGCCTCTGTGGAGAGCATCTGGTCATCAGGCTGGGGTTGACTCACCAGACAGCTTGACCACCACAGAGGCAGAGCCGGACAGTAGAGTCTTGGAGTTTTTAGCAATGCATGTGTATGTGCCCTCGTGGGCCGCCGTCATGCTGCTGATGTTCAGGTGATCCAGGCCATTCTTCAAGGCCTTCCCGTTGAAGGCCCACACATACTCTGGCTCAGGACAGGACCGGGACACACACCACAGGGTGAGGGATGTGTTGAAGTCCACTTTAATGGTGCAGCCCGTACGGGTGGTGGAATCTTGGAGGATAGCCACTCGTTCAGGGCCAACTGTAGGGCAGGAGGGAGAGACACAGGAGGGGCGGGTGGTTGGCTGGGAGGGGACAGAAGCACGCACCCCTTCTTGTCTACTAGATTGGGTCCCTGGGGCCGGCAGACCTGAGTACAGGAAGAAAGGACTTGTGCCTCTCTTGGTGGCGTCTTGATCTCTAATCCACTGTGTAATCTTGAGACTCACTTCCCCTCCCACAAGAACTCAGAACTCAGGTTTTTTTTCTCATCTATAAAAAAGAATGTCTGGAGCTGGGCAGTGGTGGGAACCCCTTTGATCTCAGCGGGAAGAGTCAGAGGCAAGTGGATCTCTGTGAGTTCGAGCCCAGCCTGGTCTATCTACAGAGTGAGTTTCAGGACAGCCAGGGCCACACAGAGAAACCCTGTTTCGAAAAACAAAATGAATCAAATCTACATTCTATGTCAGACCCTAGAAATCTGTGTGTCTAAGATTCTAGAGCTGTGGCTCTCAGCCTTCCTAACGCTGCGACCCTTTTATACAGTTCCTCATGCTGTGGTGACCCCCAACCATGAAATTATTTTCGTTGCTATTTCATAACTGCAATTTTGCTACTGTTATGAATCATAATGTAAATAACTGTGTTTTCTAATGATCTTAGGTGGCCCCTGTGAAAGGTCGTTCAACCCTAATGAGGTCACGACTCACAAGTTGAGACCCGCTGGTCTAGACGCTTTGGTATCATGACTTGGTTCTAGGATGCCACTTCAGCTGGCGGTGTTTCTAGGCTTTGCTGTCTAGACTCCGGAACCTCACCTCTGCTAGGGTTGTTTCTAGGCTTTGCCGTCTAGACTCCGGAACCTCACCTCTGCTAGGGTTGTTTCTAGGCTTTGCCGTCTAGACTCCGCAGCCTCGCCTCTGCTGCTAGGGTGCTGGCATTTGTCATCCTCTGGTTAGGGCTTTAGGACTTCAGGTTTTATACACCAGCCTGATTTTTTTTCTTTTTTTAACAGAGCCTCATTATGTAGCCTTGGTTGGTCTTGAACTCACAGTGATTCTCCTGCCTCTGCCTCCTGGATTAAAGGACTGCTCCGCCAAGGCTGGGCATAGTAGTGATTCATTTTCTCAGGATTCCGCTCCACCAAGCTTTTGCCCCAGGTACTACTATGTGCTTCTGTGATGAGCTTTTGTGTTGTCCCCTCTAAGTCCTAAGTCCTGGTGACGTTATCCTCCACCCTGTCAAATCCAAACATCCCTGTTGGACATCTTATTTAGGGAAGTTTTTCTTTTCTGACAGGGCCTCCTGTAGCCCAGGCTGGCCTTGAACAATACACAGCTGACAAGGCTTAAGTTCAGGATCCTGTCTCCACTTCCCTGTGGACGAACATTTTAGAGTTCTTCAGATGGAACCCAGGGCTTGGCACATGACAGACAAATGTCTTGCCAGCTCAGCTATATCCCTCCCCCCCTTTTTTTTCAAGACAGGGTTTCTCTGTGTAACATTCCTGGCTGTCCTGGGACTTGCTGTGTAGACCAGGCCTTGAACTCACAGAGATCCTCCTGCCTCTGCCTCTCTAGTGCTGGGATTAAAGGTGTGCACCACCACTGCCCAGCTCTCTCTCTCTCTCTTTTTTTTTGAGACAAATCTTTCTAACTGAGCTGGCATTAATGGTGAGCCTTCTTCCTCTACCTCTGGACACCCTGATAAGGAACACCTGTTCCGTCACTCATCTACATCGACCTGACATTATTAGCTACAATCTGTGTGCTTCATGGAGTGACCGACAAGTCAGGTGTATTTTAAGAGGGACCCTTGCTCCTTCCCAACTTGCTTTCTGTGTGACTGTGAACTCCTTCTCTTGGCCTCTGTTTCCATCTGTGAGATGTGGGTATCGGGTGCCTCGGAAGACTCACAATATACGGTCAAGTTCAGGGGCTCGCTGCGGCTGACGCTGACGGGGTTCCACACCTCGCACTGGTAGGCGCCCGCCTCCTCCCTGCGGACGCCATGACGGGTCAACATTCTGCCATCGGGAGACAGGCCCAAGCGGACAGCAACAGGTAGAGAGTCGCCATTGAAGAACCAGCGGACCTCAGCGGGGCTGGGGCCGCTGCACACTAGACGAAGGGTGTCCCTACGCTCCACCAGCGCAGTGTCGTTGGCCATCACCGTGGGAGGGGCCAGGATCTCTATGAGGGGGAGCAAGAGACAGAGGGGGAGGGGAGGGGCACCTCCTGTCCCCGGGGCAAGAAGCACCGCCAAGCTGTGCTTCTGTACCCCCAGCCACAGTGACAAAGAAGACAGACATTATCCTGGAAGCCAGAATGGAGAAGGTGAGCATTTTAGTGTTATTTTAGGCACCCCCACACCCTGTTTTAAGAGGCTGGCAAGATGGTACAGTGGGTAAAAGCACTTGCCACCAAACCTGACGACCTGAGTTCGATCCCTGGGTTCCACATGGTAGAAGGAAGGAACTGACTCTTGAAAGTTGTCCTCTGACCTCCACGTGTTTATTTAAAATACATGAACGTTCAGATGCACGCACACACACACACACACACACACACACGCGCACACACACGCACATGTGTAAACAAATTCAATAAATGCAATTATAAAGAATATTTTTTCTTCGCTTCTCTTTTCAAGGGAGGGGTGAAGGAAGAGGATGGAAAGTCCTGGATTGTTGCAAGGGATTGCTCACCATAGACCTGCATGTGTCCGTAGCCCACCTCCGTCTGAAACTGCCTGTTAAGGGTCTGTAGGATATAGGTGCCTGTGTGCCCAGGCAGGGCACCATGGATAGCAAGACTGCCATCGGGGCGCACAGCTTCCCGCCCTGTGTGGGCTGGTCCAGGCGTCTCATCACCAGTGCTGACAATGTAGCTGGCCACCAGGAAGGTCAGGCTGAGCGTAGGCCCTGCATACCAATTGTAGGCAAGCAGTTCCCCGGAAAGCCCATGGACCACCAAGGTGATATTGTCTCCTTCTGCAGGTTGGGCGGGCTCAGGGGTGATGGAGATCTCAGCCCTAGTGTTCAGCATCCAGGCTGAGGAAGAACAGAAGGGGCAGGTTGGATGGGATAGGATTGACTTGTCACCTCATTTGACAGGAGTTGACAAGCTCAGAGGTGACATCCCCAGTGTCTGCAAGATCAGACACACGCAAGATGTGTGCATCCCACAGCCACATTTCCTCCTGGAATAAATCCCAGGACCTCATCCTTGCTCCTCACTGGGGGGTTCTAGCCAGGGGCTCTACCACTGAGCCACACCCCAGCTCCTCACTGGGGGATTCTAGGCAGGGGCTCTACCACTGAGCCACACCCCAGCTCCTCACTGGGGGATTCTAGGCAGGGGCTCTACCACTGAGCCACACCCCAGCCCCTCACTGGGGGATTCTAGGCAGGGGCTCTACCACTGAGCCACGCCCCAGCCCCTCACTGGGGGATCTAGGCAGGGGCTCTACCACTGAGCCACACCCCAGCCCCTCACTGGGGGATTCTAGGCAGGGACTCTACCACTGAGCCACACCCCAGCCCCTCACTGGGGGATTCTAGGCAAATACCCTGCTACTGACACACAGATCCAACCTCTGGCCCTCAACATCTCAGCCACCTAATTTTGAGCAGGGAGTGGAGAAGGCTTATCTGGAAGTTCTGATCTCCTGTCTTGGGTCTCCTCAGGGCTAGGGTTTGCAGGCATGTACCAACAAGTCAGGCTCTAACACCTGAGCGTTCATAGAGTCTGCACAGCGTGCATGGCATTGCCTCTTTCTGCACTCACCTCCATCTTCTCAAGGCTGATGATACAAAGGGGAATTCTGCGTCCTGGGCCACCTGACCTGACACTATGCATACACAACCTGTGTCTCTGCAGAGCAACGTGGGGGCAGGACGTTTCCCATGAGAGGCACTGGGCTGAGACTCAGACGGGACCATAGGCTCATATAGCCAAGTGAGTCTGTGACCTCGTACTAACGCCAGGAACTGCCCAAGTCTGTCGCCCGATCCAGGGGCACTCGCTCTGTGTGCACAAGGGCCCCACATAGAGAGCAGGATATGTGGAGTCTCTCCCTCCCTTTCTCTCTCCTTTCTTTAGTTTCTCCTCCATCCAGGACTCAGGGATTCGACACATAGCTGAGGGTGACCTTGAACTTCTGATCTCACTGCCTTCACCTCCTGAGTGCTGGGACTCTGGGCACACATCACCACACTGTACCGGGAGCAAACCTAGTGCCTCACAGTGTTAGGCAAGCTCTCTACCCTCTGAGCCACACCCCAGCCTCCTCCACCCCATCCTGGGCAAACAGACAAGTCCCAACCAGTAGGGCCGGTCCCTGCTGCTTCCTTCTCTGTGTGGCTCACAAGGTGTCCCTGGCACTTCTCATATGACACACACTTGCAGGCCTGGCTTGGTCTGCAGCCCCTTCCTGGTTGGAAGGAAGTGCGTGGTAGTGACAGGTTCTGGGGTTAGGGCAAAGCTCTGCCACTTTGTGTGGTGAGACCCTGGCCAGCAAGTCATCTCTTCAAGGCCTGGTTTTCCTCCCTAGGAAGTCGGGCCTCAGGCGAATATCCCTCTCAGAGTGGATGCTAACAAGCGATAAGGATTCCAAGTCAGTAAACAGCAGATGTTAATCAGTCCTGCTTCTAAGGACCTTAGAGTGATCCTGCCAGCTAGGCCTACTCACGGCTGAGTAACTGAGGCTGAGGGAAGAGCAACACAAACCAGGCACAGTGGTCACACTCTGGAAGCTGAGGCATGAGGACTGTCTCAAGTCTGAGGCCAGCCTGGGCTATATAGTGAGACCCTGTCTCAACAATAGCAAAAAGACTTCACTAGTGCTGGGCTTGGTGACACATAACTTAATCCCAGCACTCAGGAGGCAGAGCAGGTGGATCTCTGTGAGTTCAAGGCCAGCCTGGTCAACATTGCGAGTTTAGCCCAGGTTAGCCAGGGAAACAGTGAGACCCTATTTCAAAAACAAAAGACAATATAAATTAGCTGGGCATGCAACTCAGTTTGTAGAGTGTTTGCTTAGCAAGCATGAAGCCCTTAGTTCAATCCCCAGTGTATAAACTTGGCATGATGGCACATACCTGTAATCTCAACGCTAGGGAGTTGAAGGTAGGAGGATCAGAAATGCAAAGTCATCCTCAAATACAAAGTAAGTTTCAGGCCAACCTGGGCTGGACTTTACCTCAAAAACACCTAAACCAAGCCCAAACAAGAGTCTGGAAACCCTGCCACTAGTCACCTTGCTTTGCTCTGGCTCTGGGACTCTCTAAGCCTCCTTCTCCCATGGCTGACATCTCTCAGGGGCCGTCTCCAGTCTACCCTACAGGCCTCCCTCTCAAGACTGAAACAAAGCTGCTCTCACACAGTGCAAGCTGGGCTTCTGGCTCACATGTTCCCTCCCCTGGGCAGGGGTTCCTCTCTCTGTCTTTAGGCCCTTAATGGTTCAGGGAGTGGGCTGAGGACCTGGGGGGTGGGGTGGGAAACCCTCTTGCTCACCACTGAGGAAAAACCAGCTGCACCAGGCCAATGCCATCTTTCACCCCAGGTTGATGCCGGAGATGGTTGGTGGTGATGGAGTCCCAGTCTCAGAGGCCCTTTCCTGGTTGAGGCTTGGCTCCGTCTGCCACTGGACCTGGGATCGTTCGGCAATTTGGAATCGGGGCGGATCGCCGGAATTTGGAGGGATCGAGTCACAGAAGATCTGGGGCCCTGTTTGGGCATTGGGCTGGGTGTGGCAAGCACCGGCCAGGGGCCATGACCCGGCCAGGTCTCCTGGGGCAGCTGCCTAATCCAGTTTGTGCCAAAGGCCCAGATTTGGTACCGAAAAGGAGAACCAGGTCACCGGGGAGGAGGAAAGAGAGGCACAGAAGATTCTCGGGCTGTTCTTGACCACCATGCCTACGGCCTCACTGCTGCTCTGTGGGTCACCGAGGGGCACAGGAGAGAAAGTTCTGCCCCTCCAGCCTCAGTGCTTCAGGGAGTGACCAGTGTCATCACAGTGGATGGCACCACTCTGTGGAGTGGCATCTTTAGGACTCCCATTTGCTTGGGAGGTAGAGGCAGGAGGAAAATCCCGAGTTCAAAGTCATCCTCAGTCATGCAGTGATTAAAAGACCAGCCTGGGAACCATAAGCCCCTCTCCCAAAAAAATCAAGAGGGGAAAAAATGCCTTTTTTTTTTGAGACAGGGTTCCATGTAGCCCAAGCTATATTTGAATTTATTATGTAACAAAGGATGGCTTTGAATACCTGGTTTTCCCACAGCCACCTCCCGAGTGCTGGCATTATAGGTGTTCACCACCAAACCTGGTTTATGGGGTGCTGGCGGTGGACCCCAGGGCCACGTGAATACTCCGGGAGTCCTCTACCACCTGAGCCAAGCGCCGCCCTTCCCTGTTTGTCTTTTCTTTCCTCTTACTTTGTGTCTCCGTCCTTCCCTCTTTGTTTTTGTTAAGTGAAGTGAGTGGCATGTGCCACCACATTTGTGTGGGCACCAGAGGACGACTTGGTGGTCTTGAGAGCCACCTTGCTGGCATTTCTCCTTCTCCTTCTTCTTCTCCTTCTCCTTCTTCTCCTCCTTCTTCCTTCTTCTTCTTCTTCTTCTTCTTCTTCTTCTTCTTCTTCTTCTTCTTCTTCTTCTTCTTCTTCTTCTTCTTCTTCTTTTTCTTCTCCTTCTCCTTCTCCTTCTCCTTCTCCTCCTTCTCCTTCTCCTTCTTCTCCTTCTTCTCCTTCTCCTCCTCCTCTTTCTCCTCCTCCTCCTCTTCCTCCTCCTCCTCCTCCTCTTCCCCCTCGTCCTCCTCCTTCTTTTTGGCTTTTAAGACAGGACATCTTTGTGTAGCCCTGGCTGTCCTGGAACTCATTCTGTAGACCAGGGTGGCCTTGAACTCACAGACATCCTCCTGTCTCTGCTTCCCAAGTGCTGGAATTAGAGTTGTGCACCACCAGGCCCAGCTCATTTTCTTGTTTTTATCACATTCTATATATTTACTGCTGAGGGAAGGGCTTAAGACGCTCCTGCCACAGCCAGCATGTGAGGCCAGAGCGCAGCTTGCAGGAGTCAGTTCTCCCCTTCCAACCTCTGGGCTTCGGGACCTGAGCTCAGACCATTCATCAGGCTGTGTGGCAAGGGTCCATACCACTGGGCCATCTCCTCAGACCTTTTACTGTTCTTCTCTCTTTTTTAAAAATTAAAATTTTCCTGTATGTGCACGGATAGCTCTTTTGTCTGCATGTATGTCTGTTCAGTGCCTGTGGAGGCCAGAAGAGGGCAGCAGATCCCCTGGGACAGGAGTTACAGACATGTCAGCTGCCATGTGGGTGCTGGGAATCGAACCTGGGTCCTTTGGAAGAGCAACCTGTGTTCCTAACCAGTGAGCCATTGCTCCAACCCATTCATTTGCATGACAGTCATCTAGAGGCACTTCTGGCTGAGGCTGTTTTAAACTTTCTGCCATTTGTAAGAAAGCCTGGAGCAGCTGTGAGTTCCAGTGTCTCTAGGAGCTCTTAGAGCCAGCATCCCCTCCAAATAATGAGGGGCAGCTGTCCTGACCCCACGTGGGCCTGTAACACAAGCGTGCAAACATCTGACATGCAGTAAGTGCTCCGTAAAACATGAGCTTCCCCCTTCCACAAACACTGAATGAGTGCCTACTGTGTGCCAACATTTTCCTAGCAGCTGGGAGAGTCTAGGGACAAATGTTTAGTTTAGGTAAATCCCCAGGCGTGGCGAGGATCAGTGAGACAAAGGTAGAACCAGCTGGGGAATGCGGCCCAGTTGGTAAGCATGAAGCCTTGGGTTCAATCCTGGCACTGAATACACCAGGAGTGGCGGCACACGCCTGTCATCCTGGCGCTCAGGAGATGGAGGCAGGAGAGTCGGAAGTTTGAGGTTATCCTCAGCTGCCCAGTGAGCTCCGGGCCAGCCTGAGCGACTTGAGACCCTGTCTCAGAACAACAGAAAAGCTTAGAGTTTGATGGTCTACTCCAGTTACCTCAGTTCTTGAGAGTCTGATGCAGGAGGATCACTGTGAGTTTCAGGCCAGCCTAAGGTACATAGTGAGACCCTATCTAAAAATCAAATCAAACACACAAATAAAAACAAAACCAAAAAACTTCTCACTTCTCTGGAAAGCAAAGCCAGAAAGAGGGTCTGCCCTTTGCAGGGAGGTGGAGGGAGGATGTTCAGGCCTTGCACGTTACAAACATGTTACAAACACTGCACTCTGAGGCCCCCAGCCTGATTTTAGGTGGAAGCCGTACCTGCAGCTCTCTTGTGCTGGTTGCCTCCTGAGTTTTACTTTGTCCTGGATTGCCCTCAACAAGGCGGGGCTGTGTAGAGGGGAAGGAGGTCTGAGGAGGGGAGAGGGTGGGGACGGGGCAGCTGCCTCCCGCCCCACTTCAAATGTGACCTTATCTCACCCTCTCTGTCGGCCCGCTTCTACCCTGTCGCCTGAGTACTGGAACTGGCCCAAATTGTTATTCAGAATGCTTCCCCAAGGTCCCAGATGCCTCTCAATCGCCTTGTCCCAAACTGACTTTAGTCTCTTCCCAGACCTGCCCCTGCTCTTGTCCAAGAGGATGCCACTGCCCCCTGAGGCTGTAAGAAGGACGTGGGTCTTAGTCCTCATGCCTCCCCTGCTCCATCAGCACAGAGGCTGCCATGGCTCCCCGTGCCCTCGGCAGAATAGAGAATCGTCACGGTGGTGGCGCGTGAGACCCTGTGTGCCACTGAGCCAACCCTCATGGGAATCTCCCCCCCTCGCCTATCATCGCCCCCCAGCCCTGTGCTTTCCCCCACTCCCTGTCCGTCACAGTTCTGCTCCCAGGCCTGTCTGTCATCGGTCTGTCCTGCCCCTCCTTTCCTTTCTTCCTTGAACCCTCTGCCCCTTGAAGTCTACAGAGAGCATTGGAGCTGCCCACCTCCTCCTGTCTGTACCGCTCGGCAGGTCCTCCCTGCATGACCCCAGCTTGTCCTCATCTCAGTCGTCAGACCCGCGTCTCTCTCCTCCCTGCTCTGTCTCCACAGCGTCCCCAGGGCTGTGTAGGGGTCACAGTGCTTCTGGAAGTTGACACCAGGTGTGGACGATAAGGAGCTAGGAGTCTCCAGGGAGGCCCAGGTTTCTGGGCAGAGCTACCTTTTGTCCCTAACTGGTGTCATGGCTTCTAAACCCCAAAACATCACATGACTTGTCTCTGTCTGCTGTTCTTCCTGCTCCTTCCTCCATCCCTGGTGTTCCTCTAGTAAGAATCTTTTTTGGTTTTGATTTTTTAAAAAGATTTATTTATTTATAAAGTACACAGTGTTCTGTCTGCATGTTTGACTGACTGCACACCAGATGAGGGTACCAGATCTCATCATAGGTGGTTGCAAGCCTCCATGTGGTTGCTGGGAATTGAGCTCCAGACAACTAGAAGAGCAGCCAGTGCTCTTAACTGCTGAGCCATCTCTCCAGCCTATTTTTGTTTTCAGGATTTTGTCTGTGTAGCTCAGAGTGGCTTCGAACTCACTGTGCAGCTGAGGACGACCTTGAATTTGCCGTCCTGCAGTCACCTCTTGAGTGCTGGAATTATAGGTGGTTTACACAGGGCTTCCTACAAACTGGCCAAGGACTCTACCGGCAGAGTGACCCCCCAGCCCCCGTGGGAGCCTTTGAACCTAAGCAAAACCTGCTGTTGCTGTGTACTTGCTTGGCCCAGGGCTACACTCAAGCCTCAGGCTGCTCTGTACCCAGAGCTGTGGGTGACCAAAACCTCCATTCCCTCTGAGTCTTCTGAGATTAGAGCTGGCCCACCTGGGCCGCTTCAGGCTGAGCGGTCAGGTGCAGGGCATAGAGGGGCTCGTTGGTCAGTCTCCATTTGACACATCGGAGCACGGACTTGGTGCAAGCATTGTCCAGGACACTGGGGTCCCAGTCTCAAACAGAACAGAGGACGTGAGGGTCAATTTCTATGTGAGGAGTTGACGAAAACAGATGGACTAGAATGTTACATTAGAAGAGCTTTTTATTATTTTAATTTATTTTTTTTTTGGGTAAATTTCATTTTTGTTTTTGAAATAAAGCCTCCTGGAAGTCAGGTGGCCTGGAACCCACTGTGTACTGTAGGGTAACCTTGAACCGCCTCTAGCTTCCACCTCTCCAATGCTGGAATTGCGGGCACACACCTAGTTTCCCTGGCGCTGAGGTTCGGACACGGGGCTCTGGGTTAGGCAACCGTTGTATCAAACCGATTGAAGTCCCTGGCCCTTATTTTTCGGTTTCAATTTTCTCTTTTTTAGATAGGATCTCACTGTGTAGCCAGGCTCTGTAGACCAGACAAGCCTGGAACCCACAGAGACCTACCTGCCTCTGGAGGGTTGGGATCAAAGGCAAAAGATTTGTACCACCACGCCCAACCCATTTTCTTTTTGAGACAGAATTTTGCTACATAGCCCAGGCTAGCCTTGAATATGAGGCAATCTTCCTGCCTTAGCTTCCAAAAGAGCTGGATCTATAGATGCAGTGGGGCCAATGATGGTGACAGTTTCCAGTCCTCCAGCCCCACCCCCAAAATCCGTGATGCTCGGGACAACTTTCCATAGCATGCTGGAGTAGTCTGGGGCAGAAGCACACACCTGTAATCTCAACGCTAGGGAGGGTGAAGCGGGAGGATCGCTGCCAGTTCGAAGCCAGCCTGAGCTACCCCGCAAGCCTCCGTAAGCCTCCGTTTCAAAATAAAACAAAAACAAAAAACAAAAACCAACCAAAATAAATACAAAAAAACAAAACAAAAACCCAGAAACAGGGTCAGTGCTGCGTAAAGGCACTGGCAGCAGACCAGGATGACCTCAGCTCTGTCACTGGCACCACACAGAGAAAGGAGAGGATTGGCTCAGAGCTGTCCTTTGATCTCCACACCTGTGCCAAAACAGGGGCACTCGCCCTCCCCCAAGAGATAAAATGTAACAAAAGTTTAAAAACAAAATTATCAACAACAAAACTAACAGAGAAGAATTTCTCAAACCCAAATAAAACAAGCACAAACAAACAGAGCAATCCTTTGTCTGTGGGGCCACTTGAGGATACAGTCCTGTGACCTTGTTTTGTGGGGCTCCCCTTCCCCAGTCCCCTTATCTCATCTGCCACCTCACCAGCTCCCTAGGGAGCACAAGACTGGAAGGGGCCCAGCCATCTCCCTCCTAGTCAAGACTGACTTGTCAATACTTGGAAGCCTGGAGTGTGTTAGGAGATTCTACTGGGGACCCTTACTCCACCAAAGCAGGCAAGGAGTCCCTTATCCCCTTCCCTTGCCAGCCAAGGAAGCTGAACACAGGGCAGGGCAGAATTTGGTAAACCTGTTCTGGGGAACTGTCTTCCTAAGAAGGGCTGGAAGGCAAGATCCCTTAAGTCCTAAATGGACCAGGGAGGCTGTTAGCTCAAAGGACCCCAAGTCCCCTTCATTCTTCACCGGCAAACAGCATCCAGCAGTCGGTCCTGGTGGCACAGGCCTGTCATCCCAGTTACTTGGGAGACTGGGCTAGAAAGATTGTATATTCCAGGCCAGTCTGGAGAATTGAATGAAACCCTTTTTAAAAAATAAACAGCAAAAAGAAGCATGGGAAAATAATTCAATGGTAGAATCACCCAGTGAGGGGCTGGGGTGTGGCTCAGTGGTAGAGCCCCTGTTTAGAATCCCCCAGTGAGGGGCTGGGGTGTGGTTCAGTGGTAGAGCCCCTGCCTAGAATCCCCCAGTGAGGGGCTGGGGTGTGGCTCAGTGGTAGAGTCCCTGCCTAGAATCCCCCAGTGAGGGGCTGGGGGTGTGAATCAGTGGCAGAGCACTTGATTAGCACATACAAAACCTTCAATTTGATCCACATTAAAACACATACACTCTGGGCGGTGGTGGCACACCGCTTTAATCCCAGCATTTGGGAGGCAGAGGCAGGCGGATCTCTGTGAGTTCAAGGTCAGCCTGGTCTACAAAGCAAGTTCCAGGACAGCTTGGACTGTAACACCGAGAAACCCTGCCTCAGGAAAACAAAACAAAAACAAAACGTCATACACACAGGTACATGAAGCATACACACTTGCGCACAGGCACAGATACACGCACACACACACACACACACACACACATGCACACACGCACGCACCCATGCTCCCAGCTAGACAGGCAGGTGGATTGGAGAAACGGGCCTCTCATTCCCACCCCTTTGGCACCTCCCCACTCCTCTCCTTGCTCGGGGGTTTCCAAGTCATTCAATCACCTAGCAAATATTTACTGAGTGCTGACTCCACGCCAAAGTGCTGGGGACAGACGACAGATAGAGTTTGTTCTCTTATGTGGCTAAATCTTATTGGAGGGACACGAGCAATAATCTTTTTAAATCCCCTATATTATCAGAGAAAGATTAGTGTCGTGGTTCTGTAAGACAGAAGATAAAATGGGTCAAGAGGATAGGGAGGACACAGGTCATTCTTACAGCCAGGGAGGTCAGCAGACACCCGAGGAAGTAAACTGAGACCAGACTGAGGTGACGGGGAGCTTGAGGGTGTAAGGGGAGGCATGTTTTCCAATGCACAGTACAATATATTCAAGCGTCCCGAGGCAGGCTAGTGTTTGTAGGTTGGTTTTTTTTTTCAGAGTCTTGCTGTACAGTCCAGGCTAGTTTCAAATTCACACTCCTTTTTCCTCAGCGCTACTTCCTCCATTGTTGGGGTTACAGCTGCGCGTCACCACCCGAACTTAAAAAGACTTCATTACAGGGCTGGAGAGAGATGGCTCAGCAGTGAAGAGAGCGTGCTGCTCTTCCAGAGGGTTCCCAGCACCGACATCACAGCCATCTGTAACTCCAGCTCCAGGGGACCTGATGGCCTCTTCGGCCTCCGAGAACATCCAAACACATGTGGCATCCATGCACACAGATAAAATCAATCTTATAAAGTCCTTTATTATGGAAATGGAATGCATTTATCCAAAGCAGAAGGTGGTGTCATCCCTCCCACTTCTGTGCCCACCACAGCTCACAGCTAATCACATTGCCTGCCCACCAGCAGAGGGTCCTGGGTGTCCCTCTGGGATTGGATATGGAATCAGCTCCGTGGCTGCCCCAAGCCTGAGGTACTAATGCTGCTGGTAAATGGTGTGATGGCCCAAGATCGACCAGTGTCCTGGGTGACCTCAGCTGTCTGTCAACTCTGCATACCAAAGACTGCCACGTGGGTGACACTGGTGCTCTAGGGAAAACACGATAAGAAGAAACCTGCACATATTCATCAGAGACACGGTGTTTTGTGTCTGTGTGCTTGTGTGCACGCGTGTATGTGTGTTTACACGCATGTGCAAGTGTGTGCGTGCTCACTCGCATTTGTACATGTGTTCATGTGTGTGCTCACGTGTGTGCATGCATGTGGGAGTGTGTGTGTGTCTGCACAGGAGTACACCTACACCTGCAGCCAGAGGTGGCTCTCAGGTATCCTCCACAACTGATCAACACACTGTTATTATTACTAACCTTCACTGCTACTGTTTGTGTATGGTGGTTAGCTTGCACGTACATGTGTGCACCACACGTGTGTAGTGCTTGAAAGAGGCGGTCCTTGATCCCCCTAGGACTGTAGTTACAGATGGCTGTGAGGCACATGTGGGTGCTGGAAACGGAACCTGAGCCATCTCCCCAGCCCCACATGGCTGTCGTTTACCTTGTGGCGCTAGAGGTTGAAGCAGAGGCTCCTGTACACTAGGGAAAGCACCGCCCAGCTCCTTCTTCACGGTTTCCTTTTCTCGTATTCCTTTCCTTTCTTTCTTTCTCTCTCTCTCTCTCTCTCTCTCTCTCTCTCTCTCTCTCTCTCTCTCTCTTTCTTTTTTATGAGGCAGGGTCTCACTCTGCAGTCCTGGTGGCCCTGGAACCTGGAACTCTCTATGGAGATGAGGGTGGCCCATCAGCCTGCCTCTGCTTCGGGAGGGCTGGGGTCAAAGGTGTGTGTGTGTGTGTGAGGGGGGGGGGGGAGACAGAGATAGAGACAGAGAGAAGAAACAGAGAGACACAGAGAGAGAGAGAACAGTGAGATGCTGTGTGTGTGTGTGTGTGTGTGTGTGTGTGTGTGTGTGTGTGAGAGAGAGAGAGAGAGAGAGAGAGAGAGAGAGAGAGAGAGAGAGAAGCCCCTGAGCATTAACCAGCGTTTGTTTCTCTCTTCCTGCTGAGACGTGAGCCGTCAGCTGTTTTCTGTTCCTGTCTTTACTTCCCTGCCACAGCAGCCTGTACCCTGGACTTTGGAGCCGTGAGCCGATAAGCACTTTCTCCCCTAACTTGCTTTTTTCTCAGGGTAATTTCTCAAAACAACTGGAAAGGAAACTATAACATTCCAGTAAAAGGGCTAGAGAGGCTCGGCCGGTAGAGCCCACAGGGAGCTTCTGCGCGGCGCTCTACGGTGGAGCCGCTCTCTCCAGACCAGGGCCACCTTTACCTCCCATAGGAAGGAGGCCGCCCCTAGGTGCCCATTAAAGCCTGTGCACAGACCCTGGTGCCTTCGGGAGTTCATGGAGGTCTGCTGAGTCGAGGTGTCAAGACTTCTGCTCACGAGTCTACAATGGGTGATCCTGTGACCCCGCTGAGCGGGCACTGACCCCTTCGCCCACAGACGAGGTGGCTTTGGAACAGGTTTTCCCCATGAATCATATAGACTCTGGGTCAGAGCCCAGCCCACTTCCTTCCCCAGGGCCACTTCCTCATTTGTCCAAGAAGGAGCCACTATCTCCCAGAAGCTGGGGCTGTCCCGGGAGTGGCGGGGCAGGCAACAGGGACCCCTGGTGGGAAGATCCTGGTGCTTGGAGGACGCGGCTTAGTTCCAGCAGGAGCTACCAGGCTCCATCTAACTGGGCTGAGCTTGGCTGCCTGCAGTCTCATTCTCACTGACACTTGCTTTGGGCTAATAACTGGCATTCTGTGCCCTTTTCCTTTGTATTCGTTTACATTCTTCCGGGAACACGGAGAGGAGAGCCCCAGGTCGAATTTTGGGGTGCAGGAGGAAATTTCGTCCTGTGGATCACAAAGTGGGGGTAAGAGGTGAGGAACACTAAGAGGGTAGCAACCAAAGCCCCCCCCCCAGGATTCAAACTTGCGGGCTGTGGGAAGTTTATAGTCATTTATTTGTACTTTTATTTTGGGTTTTATTTTATTTATTTATTTTTTTTTGTTTTCTTTTTGTCCTTTGCTTGTTTGTTTTGGGACAGGGTCTCTCTTTGTAGTTCTCCTGGACCTCACTCTGCAGACCAGGCTGGTCTCGGACTCATACAGATCCACCTGCTTCTGCCTCCCGAGTGCTGGGATGAAAGGGATGAAAAGGATGTCGCCTGATACTTGACCTGAGAAGTTTGTATTTAAAGGCACTGGGGCTATGGCTGGTCCTGGAGGGGCTGGGGGAGAAACGACAGGACACAGAGGCTGAGGCAGAGAGGAGGGGGCCTGCCTGGTTCAGACTGAACTGTTGGGACACGGGAGGCTTAAATTTAGGAGGTGACAGGCACGCCTGCTGCAGGCAGAGGCCGATCCGATCAAAGTTGGGTGTTTCGGCCCGAGGCAGCAGAGCGGGCAGAAGGGGTGGGTGGGGATTGGATGGGCTTGCGCCTGGCGGCCTGTTTGTCGGCCTCTGCTGCCTCCTACTGGCTCAGCGTGGAACTGTGGGGGAGCTGCGAGGTTCCCGGATCCAAGATTGGCTGTTTTTCACACTCCTCCTTCCTCACCTCTTCTTTCCTTGTAGTGTTTTTAAAAAATGACACATATTTAATATTGTGTGCTTGCCAAAGCTCAGAGGGTGGTTAGTGGGAGTCAGTTCCCGCCTTCCAGTGTGTGGGTGCTGGGGATCGAAACTCAGGCCATCAGCCTTGCAGCAAGCCCCTTTACCCGCAGAGCCATCTTGCTGGCCTGTTTTTAGTTTGTGCATATTAAGCACAAATATCTTAGTGGTAAGACCATTTGTTTCACTGTTTCCCCTCCCAACATTGTCACCCCTGTGGTATTATCCCCACCTTGTCGATTGTCCCAGAGTCTCCGGGAGGTCGGCTTCACTAGGGATTAGTCTCTGTTTTGATTATAGATATCTCCTGGGACCCAAAACAGTGATGTATGCAGGAGACGCTTCATAAATACTCGTGAAATTCATGAATGGATGCTTCACCCCGCTTGCTCTCCAACCCTTCCTATTCAATCAACAACCAGCCCTTGCTAGGGGCTTCCGTATCCATCGACTCTCGAGGCTCGTCCCTAGCAGCTGCCGTGCTCTGGTTCAGTGTCTGCTCGGTGAATGGAGTCCGAGAAGAATAAATGCAGCAGGGCAGGCATGCTTAGACAATTCTGCCAGAAGACCTGGATCAGAGTTCGATGCTTCGTACAGTGCTCCCTGCGCCCTCTTTTGGCCAGAGTAGAATTGCACATCTGGAGCCCTTGCAGGACTCTGTACCACGTGACTTGCTTCAGCCAAGGCAAAAAACGAGTGGAAACTGCTTCAAGCTCGGAGTTTATAAATAAAGTCACTGCGTGCACGTCCGCGTTCCTTGCTTTTCCAGGCTACCAAGTCTAACCCTAAGCCGGGCCCTGGTGGCGCACGTCTTTAATCCCAGCTCTCGGCAGACGGATCTCTGTGAGTTCGAGACCAGCCTAGTCTACAAGAGCTAGTTCCAGGACAGGCTCCAAAGCTACAGAGAAACCCTGTCTCGAAAAACAAACAAACAAACAAGCAAAAGTCTAACCATGTCACCTGGTTTCTGAAGATCTGAAGATATCCACACATGAAACCAAGTTCTCCTGATCCTTGCCGCACCTGCCTACCTGACGCAAACTTGTGGGGAGGGGAAAACAATAAATAAATAAATAAATGAAAGGAAGGAAGAAAGAAAGAAAGAAAAAGAAGGAAGGAAGAAAGAGAGAGCGAGTTGGGAATAAGGGACTCCTCAAAGAAATGGCTTACGCAAGGGAGTCTTTCTCATCCAGATTACTATGTAACTGGCATGGTGAATTTGCCTACAGCAGCACACACACCCAACTCCCTCACGTGTTCTGCTTCTTGCCAAGCAAGAAGACCTCTTGGTGAACTGTTGATAAAACTTCTCTCCATATTTGATTGTACTTGAACTTAACCACATGCTGAGATCCAGTTGCAAGGACATCTGGGAAATGTAATTTTATATTGAGGAGGCTGGGTCTCCTCATCTGAGGTCAGGGTGAGCTGGGTTAAGCTGCAGTAATAAGCAGCCCCATTTCACCCACAGCATGGCTCATTAAGGGCACACTCCTGTCTCAGGTAGACAGGTGTGACAAGGGTCAGGAGGATTATGAGGGCTCACTCAGGAACCATGACAGGACCAGTCACTGTTACAGAAATAGGGAGGGAAAGCGATGACACACCCGGATGTGCTGCTACCACCCACATTTCATCAATCAAAGCAAGTCACATTGTTGCACCCTAATTAGAAGCTGAGGACGTGCAATTCCACCTATGGCCAGAAGAGGGAGCAAGAGCACGGTTTGAACGTCATTTGGTCAAACTGAACCCCTCCCCCTCAAATCTTTTTAATTACAGATTTCCCCGGGTGTGGTGGCAAACGCCTTTAGCTCAGCACTCAAGAGGCAGAGGCTGGTGGATTTTTGTGAGCTCTAGGCAAGTCAGGGCTACACAAAGAGGTATTGTCTAAAAAAACCAAGTTTTTTGTTTGTTTTTTTTTTTTTTAGAGCTAAGGAAGCCCAGCTTCATTTACTCATTCTCTGACCCTTCTAGACCTGAGGCCACGTGGTTGTCTGGGTGGCTAACTTACCAGGCACAGGTTGTGTGTGATCTAGGCCTGGGGAAATTCCTCGAGGAGCTCATTTGCATAGTGCCAATCAGCCGGGTCTGAACTTCCCCACCCTGGGATCCTTCTGCATCCTCTTGTTTGCTGGAACAAACTGCTACCAAATGAGTGGCTTAAAACAACACGAGTTTATTATCGTAAAAAAACGGAGTCCAAAGTGGTTGTCACTGTTTTTTGGTCCCAGAGGCCACAGGGCTGGGTGCATCTGGAGACTGGGGTGCGAGGTGGGTGGAGTGTGATTTCTTGAGCTTTCAAGCTTCTAGAGTCTTCCTTCTCCCATTCCCTAGCGTAGGGCTCGCCATCTCTTCCCAGTGGCTAATGATTTCTGATTTTTTTTATAAAGACTTACTTAATTATGTATACAGTGTTCTGCTTGCATGTATCCCTGCAGGTCAGAAGGATCTCATTATAGACAGTTGTGAGCCACCATGGGTTGCTGGGAATTGAACTCAGGTCCTCTAGAAGAACAGTCAGTGCTCCTAATCTCTAAGCCATCTCTCCAGCCCCGATTTTGATTTTTTTTTTTTAATCCTGTGGTTCGGAGAATTGAGCCCAGGTCTTTCATGCATGATTGACAAGCACTCTACCTGCCGAGCCACACCCCCAGCCCCTCACTGGTGGGTTCTAGGCAGGTGTCCCAGTCCTCTGGGTGGCTGATTTTGAGGTCTGGCGACTTGCCAGGGCTATCTTCTTAGGTCAGCTGCTTTTGCTCTGGCGACTCCCTGTGAAAGGGTGCCCCCCTCATCCCACCATGGGTTGCCACCCACAGGTTGAGAATCTCTCCTCCAGCGTCTTCCTGGTAGTGTTTTCTCCCCAAGAAAAGGACTTCAGGTAACTGGTTGAGCCACCATGGGATTTCATGGTGGAGTATCTTCGAGGCCTTCTTCCATGAATGTAGACCCTGGCCCTGGCGAAGCAGGAGCCTGCTTTCTTGGGCAGGTGGCCGCAGGGTGGCAAGAGGCACAACCTCTTGGGACTCCGGGGAGCTGGGGCTGTCCGTCTCCCACGCTGTGGGGCACGTGCCTCTTGCAATACTGGGTTTCTGGCGAGCTTATCTTACCAGCTCCCACAGCTTTGGCCTGTGGGTGTCACGCGTGTCTTTTCCGCAGGTGTGAGGCCCTGAGGGCTGTGGTCAGGGAAAGGCAGAGTTCTGTCTTCTGGGCAGGCCTGGCCTCGACCCCATCAGGATGTTGGCACCAGCTGGCAGTATGGGGCTGGGTCGGGGTTTAGCAGGTCCTAAGAGGAGGAGGGAGATGGGGTGGGCATGGGGGCCAGTCAGAACATGACAGACGGAGATGGAACCAGGAGAACGAGATGGGATAGAGTGAGAGAACTGAGGACATGGAGAAGGACGTGGTGGGAGGTGAAGAGAAGGAGGAGGGAGGCTGAAGAGATGGGAGACATAGCGGGAGGGAGGAGCACAGGGGAAGCCCAGAAGAGCAGAGAAACACCCGTGGAGACAGACAGAGCTCAGGGACGCCCAGGAGGGAACTGGAGAAACTTGAGAGTCACTCCAGAAGTGAGTCCCATCATGCAGTGGGGCTCCATGGAGGCATGACCTGTTCTGCTGTGTGACCCCGAGCAATCTCCTTTTCCACTCTGGGCTCTCCCCTCTCCTTGGAGAGATTTGAAGCCTTGGATCATTTTTACAGAGGAGGAGGCCCAGGGAACAGGAAGGTAAGGAAGGACCTTGTTCAGGTGGTCAGTCTCAAGGAACCCAAAACAGGTGTCCCTGGGGGGAAGGAGGAGCCCCTATCCCTGGCCATCTGACCCCCTTGCTCCCCAGTCCATACCTGGTAGTACTGGTTCTCAGGCTGCGGTTGCTGGGAAGGGAGTGGAGGCCGGCTCTGCAAGGGAGGGGTAAGGTGAAGGGTGCCTCGTGTCCCCCAACCTTTGATGCCGATGTTATGATGTACATGCCTGGTCTTAGAGTCCCCACTGGCCCTCGGATTATGAGGCCCTGAGTGCAGGGAACCCATGCCTTGCAGGTCAACGCACCTTAGGTGGTTGGCCTGACATGAGGACTTTTGGGGTGCCCAGGGGCTGGACAGTTTCACCATTAATGTTTAGCTTCCTCCCCACACTGGGGGTTAGACAATTAGCCTTTGCATTTTACATTCTCTCTGTCTAAATTTTTTTTTTTTATTTTCGAGACAGGGTTTCTCCGTAGCTTTTGGTTCCTCTCCTGGAACTAGCTCTTGTAGACTAGGCTGGCCTCGAACTCACAGAGATCCGCCTGCCTCTGCCTCCCGAGTGCTGGGATTAAAGGCATGCGCCACCACCACCCAGCTAAAAATATTATTATTGCTGGATAGTGGTATTGTACGCCTTTAATCCCAGCCATCAGGAGGCAGAGGCAGGCAGGCATCTCTGAGTTCGAAGTCAGCCTGGTCTACAGAGTGAGTTCCAGTACAGCCAGGATTTACATACACAGAGAAACCCTGTCTTGGAAAAATAAAATAAAAAAATATATTATTGTATGTAGGGGTGTGTGTCTTGGCACGGCAATGATTTTATAGAATCATTTTCTCTGGTATTTATGTGGTTTCCAGGGAGGGAGCTCAGGTCACCAGGTTAGTGGGGCAAGAGCCTTTGCCTGCACAGCCATTTCCTGACTCTGCGTTTTCCTGATTTATTTTAGAGATTTCTTTTAATTTATATTGGCGTGTTTGTCTGTCTCTGTGTATATGTGTCATGTGTCTGTGTCTTTGTGTATATATGTCTGTGTTTCCGTGTGTCTGTGCATGTATGTGTACATTTGTGTGCCTGTGTGTCTGTTTGTGTGAGCCTCTGTGTGTGTATGTGTCTGTTTGTGTGTATTGTGTGTGCATGTGTGTCTGTTTGTGTGAGCCTCTGTGTGTGTGTATGTGTCTGTTTGTGTGTATTGTGTGTGCATGTGTGTATGTGTCTGTGTCTCTGTGTATATATCTGTGTTCTCTGTGTGTAAGTTTGTGTGTATTGTATGCATGTGCGTGTGTGTGTCATGTGCATGCGCTCAGGGCCATACAGGGCATTAGGTCTGTGGAGCTGGAGTTAAATTTGGTGTGAGCTACCTGATGTGGGTGCTGGGAACCGAACTTGGGTCCTCAAGAGTAGCAAGCAAGTGCTGAGCCAGCTCTCCAGCCAGCTCTCCCCTACTTTGCTCTTCTTTGAGACAGGGTCTCAGTCTAGCCCAGGCTGACCTCAAGCATGGAGGCTGACTTTGAATTCTTGACTCTCCTGCTCCCAGTACTCAGGTGCTGGGATGAGGGTCGCTAGGGAAGCATGGTTCTTTGATGCCTCTGCCTGCAAATTGTTTGGCTTTCTTGAGTTGTCACCTGCCGTGTGTGACTTCCAGAATCACCCACACCCTGGAAGTAAATTCAGAAAGCTCACTGCTCCACTAGCTGGACTTGGATGGAATCCTTGCCTT
This sequence comes from Microtus pennsylvanicus, assembly GCF_037038515.1. Classification (NCBI taxonomy): domain Eukaryota; kingdom Metazoa; phylum Chordata; class Mammalia; order Rodentia; family Cricetidae; genus Microtus; species Microtus pennsylvanicus. The sequence goes on along the minus strand of NC_134579.1, from coordinate 141,184,761 downwards.
CGCTGTCACCGGACCCTATCTGGGTTGAAGAGATACACAAGAATTGGGGAGAGGGGCTGGGAAGACAGCTCCGTGGGGCGAGGTGCTTGTCACTAATCCTGATGATCTGAGTTTGATTCCCAGCACCCACTTGGTGGACAGAGATAACTGGCTCCCACGAGCTGTCCTTGGATCTCTGTGCACACGTAGTGCCGTGGCACGTGTCCCTCCCCTTCCCCCCCACACACACAGGAAGGAAGGAAAGGAAGAAAGGAAGGAAGAGTGGATTGGAGATCTCTCTCCATGGAGAGTCGTACTCAACCACCATGGCTAACTCTGGGAAGGGGTCTTGTGAGAAGCAAGCTCCAAGGGGACAGACTCACCATGGCTGGGTTCACTGGCCCTGTGTCTCTGATGGGGGACATCAGGAAGACTGGAGATGGCATCACTTCATAGACGTTGCTGTCACCTGAAGTAGAGGAGGAAGGGGACCCCAATGACAGAAGGCTCCTGTGGGCCCGTTCTGCCTGTCCATTTCACTTACTCAGTCCTTCAACCAACATTTTATGCAGTCCCCTCCTCCTGCCAACTGTGTGCTGGGGACATAGTGGTGGCCCAGACAATCCAGGCAGTGCCCTCCTAGTGCTTGAAGTCCCCTGGGGCAAGAAAGATCCATCCCCAAAGACTGACAGCCCAGAGAGTCTAAGGCTGGGAGTGGGGCGGGGGTGGAGCAGCTGTAGGAACATAGAAGCAGGTGCCTGACCACCCTGGACATCAGGGAGGACTCCCCGGAGAAGGGGTCATCTGAGACAGTGAGAAGTGAAAACTGGGCTGATGCCGAAGGGATGCTTGCCAGAGGCTGGCAAGAGGGCCCACTGTCGAGAGAGTGAGGAACCGGGGAGGCACGCTAGGGAAAGGGAAGTTTGTCCCTAGCACTGGGGAGCTATGGAAGGCTTATGAACAGGGGACCTGTCAGGAGCAGGAACCCTGGAGGTTTAGGA
>NC_134579.1:140123781-140278781 GCF_037038515.1 Microtus pennsylvanicus | reverse complement strand
CCAGGGGCGGGGGGGGGGGGAATTATGAGATGATTCAGTGGGTAAAGGGCTTGCAGCCAAACCTGATGACCTGAGTTCAATCCCCAGGACACACATGGTAGAAAGAAAGAATCTTCTCCCTCTCTATACCCTCTGGCTTCTACACACATACCTTGGCAAGCATTCACACACAAATTATATGCTTAATAAGAAAAATAAACTAAAATCATGGTTTTTTAGGTGTGATGGTGCATGTAACCCCATTACTGGAGAGGGTGAGGCAGGAAAATGTCAAGTTTGAGGGAGGCCTGGGTCTACCTAGTTAAGACTCTCTCCAAAAATCAAATCAAATCATTGCTGGGTCTAGCAAGATGGTTCAATGGTCAAGTTCTTGCTATGTAAGCTTGGAGACCTGAGTTCAAATCCCCAGCACCCATGAAAAGCTAGGTTCAGGGTGTGCATCTGTAGTTCCAGCACTCCTGTGGTGAGGTGGCGACAGAAGAGACTCAAAGGCCACCTCAGCTGGCACACCCACAGTGAGCAACAGAGGAAGTAGAAGACAAGGATGGATAGCCAAGATTGCCCCCTGACCTCCATGTGTGCACTATTACACACATGCGCGCGCACACACACACACACACACACACACACACACACAGAGAGAGAGAGAGAGAGAGAGAGAGAGAGAGAGAGAGAGAGATATTAAAAAAAAAACTTTACTAGATTTCCAAGATGTGCTTATTTCTGTGCATCAGCACAGTGGGGGGATTCCGGCCAGAGAATGGCAAAGCTGGAACCAGATGGTAGATATTAAAGATACTGGGTAAACTGCTTATACAACATTCAATCTGAGAGAATTCTCGGGAGAACAGACATTTGAAAATATTCATGGCTTGTCACTGACTTCCCAGGGAGTGACATCATTAAAGGAAACTGTCTCCCTGTCTCCCAGAAGCTATCGAATGCCCATCGCTCCTCAGCTAGGGCTTGGGGTTTGTGCCAGCCCTTCGTTTCTGTGCTGAGATTCTTGTTGTCTGGCTTGAGCTTGCCATACCACTGTGAGTTCGCATGTGCCCTGCTGGGAAACACTGCTTCCTTGACCTCGTCTGCTATCTCTGGCTTCCTCTCCTGCTCATTTCTCAGTCTTTGGGGGAAGAGATGTGACACACATTCCTACTTACGCCTGAGCACCCTAGGGTCTCATTCTGAGTATACTGGCCCATTGCGGGTGCATATTGGGGTCAGAGTCAACCCTGCTGTCTTCCTCAAGTTGATCTCCATCGCTTTAATACTTTCTTTTTTAAAAGATTTTATTTATTTATTATGTATGCAGTGTTCTGCACGTGTGCCTGCACACCAGATTAAAAGATTTTATTTATTTATTATGTATGCAGTGTTCTGCACGTGTGCCTGCACACCAGAAGAGGGCGCCAGCTCTCATTACAGATGGTTGTGAGCCACCATGTGGTTGCTGGGAATTGAACCCAGGTCCTCTGGAAGAGCAGCCAGTGCTCTTAACGGCTGAGCCATCTCTCCAGCCCTGCTTTAACACTTTTTACATCATCTATTCATTCCATTATTTATGTGGTCTGGTGTGCATGCCACAGCGTTGGGGTCAGAAGGTCAGAGGCTACTTATAGGAGTTGGTTTTATCCTTCTACCACGTGGATTCCAGAGATCACGATCAACTGAATTTGTCGTAATTTTTGTCTTGTGACATGAACCCTGGTCATTAGGTTTATTTTGGTTTGACTGACAGCTTCCTAAACATTTCATTTGATGCTAGGGATGTGGGTGGGGCTCCCACATCATCAGAGGGCTACAGAGAGGATGGGGAACTCCTCAGGAACCCCAAGAGGATACTTTAGAACCATTGCCTTCTGTAATCATCACCTCTCATAATGGAGCACTCCCCATGTGACACCGTAACTTCTCCACAAGTACTTGGAGGTTATCAGCCAAGACCTCTCTCTCTCTCTCTCTCTCTCTCTCTCTCTCTCTCTCTCTCTCTCTCTCTCTCTCTCTCTCTCACACACACACACACACACACACACACACACACACCAGTCATCTGCTTAGCCTTTAGACCTTCATCCTTCAATTCTGCCACCTTCCACATTAGCTGCAGAAACCCAGCCCTTCCCAGCTCTTCCCAGCTAGTCTCCACTCCTCAGAGGGCCCAAGCTCCACCCTCCCCAATAGGAACCTTCCCCAGCAGAGAGCCTGTGCTCTGGGAACCAGAGAAGCAGGATGAACAACACGGATGCCAAACAGGTTCTGAGAAGTGAGGCCTGGTGGGAGGGGCAGAGGCCAGGCAAGAGGAGAGCAGGAGGGCCCAAGTCCTTGATTGCCCACAAGAGCTCTGTGTCTCCATTAAAGAAAAACAATGCACTCATTTTAGGTCTGGTGTGGACAGACCTGTAACCCCAGCACTTGGGGACGGAGAGGCAGAAGTTCAAAGTCATCCTTGGCTCCTTTGGGAGTTTGAGGCCTAACACAGAGCTAGGGAGATGGTGTGTAGGTAAAATGCTTGCCACCAGAGTTCAATCCTCAGAACCCATTGTGAAAAGGGGACTGGGTGTGGTGTGTGCTGGCTCGAGAGAGGTGGGTGTCTGAGGCTCCATGGTGAATTCTAGAAGAAATAAGGGGACGACACCCTGGTCTCCACATCCGTGAGCATATGTGTGTGTGTGTACACTTCCTCTGAGCTCATGTGCACTAATGCACACACACACACACAAACACACAGAGAGTAAATAGATGTAATAAAAATGTCTAGCCAGTATGGTGTGCACACCTTTAATCCCAGCAGTCTGGAAGCAGTAGCAGGTGGATCTCTGAAGTTTGAGGCCAGCCTGATCTATACATCGAGTTTCCTGTTCATCCTAAACTTGAACTACACAGTAAGTCCCCATTTCAAAAAAAAAAAGAGAAAGAGATAAAAGGGAACTCTTTTTCAATACCACTGCCATAAATTGGGGTTAAACTCGACTCCCTCGAAACGAAGGTGGAGGTTTCTGGCACTGGAAGCGTTTGGAGGATGCCAACGGGAGGTTGCCCCAGATCTGCTGAGCACACGCAGCTTTTCCTGAGACTGCAAAAGTTCTCTTCTGATTAGGACAGCTGTGTCTGCTCCTGTGGCTTATCAACATCAGAATCCTGCCCTGCGGCAGAGACTGGCAGATAAGGGCACTATCTCCCCTGCTGACTGTCTGTCAAAGACACAGCTCTGAGGTCCCTGGAAATAAAATTCTTAGTCAGAGGCCAGAGGAAAACTCACCTTTCTCTCAAAGGGGTTGGGACAGAAACTGAAATTACAAGGCTTTTGTGGGGCTGAAGAAGGTGACTCAGTGGTTAAGAGCTTATACTGTGGTCGGGTGTGGTGGCACACGTCTTTAATCCCAGCACTTGGGAGGCCAGGACAGGTGAATCTGAGTTCAAGGTCAGGGTCAGCCTGGTCTACAGAATGAGTTCCAGGCTGACCAGGGCTACACCGAGAAGCCCTGTGTCAAAAAAAAATAATGCTCATAATTGTTCATTCAGAGGACCCAAGTTCTGTTCCCAACTCCCATAACTGCCTGTAACTCAAGTTCCAGGGGATATAGCACCCATCTTTTGGCCTTCTTCAGTACCTACACACATGTGGCTTATGATCTTAAATAAATCTTTAAAAAATATAAGGTCTGACCTGGGGAGATGGCTTAGTGGTTATGAACACTGCCACTCTTCCAGAGGACCAGGGTTCGATTCCCAGCATCCACAGAGCGGCTCACAAACCATCTGTAACTCCAGTTCCAGGGTATTTGATGCTTTTTCTGGTTTCCACTTGATGCTCTTTTCTGGCTGAGTGTACACAGTGCAAGCCAACACCCATCCATATTAAATGAATGAATGAATAAATGAATGGACAAAAAACCCACAAAGTCTCATATGTATATGTGTGTGGAAGGAGTGGAGGGTAGAGATATGGTATGTGGGATATATGTATGTGTAGATATGAGTGAGTGTGCGTGTGTGTGTGTGTGTGTGTGTGTGTGCACCTGTGGAATAAAGTGTCTGGGGAAGGTAGGGCACCCCCTCTTCATCTTACGTCTTATGTTCAGGTCTCCCACTGAACCTGGAGCACACTCAGTCAGCTAGGACAGCTGCTCTGTGAGCGTCAGGGGTCCTTCTGCCTCCGGCTGTCTGGCACTGAGTGACAGACACATGCTGCTGTGTCTTGCACAGATGCTAGAGTTGGTACAACCATAGTGGACACTTAGACTGGCCCATCTCCCCAGCCCCGTGCTTTTTGTGTGTGTTCTGAGACAGAGTCCCCTGGAGCACAGGCTGGCTTTGAACTCCCTATGCAGCTAGCGTGACCTTAAATTCTGATTCTCCTGCCTCCACCTGAGGACTGGAAGGATGAGCTGTGACACTCTGCCCACCCTCACCAATCCCTGAAAGGAACAAAGGTGTAGGAGCTGTCTGCTCTGTCAATCCCCCCCCCCAACCCAGCCTGCCTCGGTCACTAATTCGAGAACTTTCTCAAGCAGCCCTTGTGCTATCAAATCTCCATCAGTTTTAAGTACAGGTGTTGTGGAAGCAGGCGGTCCTCCATTTATTTAATTAGAGCTTGCCAACGCCTTCTGGGGCACATCCTGTCTACTACGCTGTCTCTCTTCACATCTGAGCTTGTCTGTGTGTCTGTATTGACATCTGTCTGCACCAAATTGTGTCTTCTTGTATCTCTCTTTAACTTAAAAATACTTATTCATTTTTCTGTGTGTATGTGGGGGAAGGGTGTGTGCCCTGGGGTATACAAGGAACTCAGAGCACAACCTACGGGCATTCTCTCCTCCCACCACATGGGTCATCTATCTTGGGCCCAGCGCCTTTCCCCTCTAGCCATCTTATAAGCCTTCTGTATCTATGTATTTTATATTTATATATATATATATATATATATATATATAGAGAGAGAGAGAGAGAGAGAGAGAGAGAGGGGGGGGGGCTTCTCCATGTAACATGTCCTAGAACTCAATTTGTAGACCAGGCTGGTCTCAAACTCACAGAGATCTGTCTGCCTCTGCCTCCCGAGTGCTGGGATAAAGGCGTACCCCCGCCACTGCCTAGCTTCTTTATTATTTCTTTAAGACAAGGCCTCCTGTATCCCAGACTGACCTTGGGGCCATCATGTCCAGTTTTATGCAGTGCTGGGGCTGGAACCTGGGACTTCCTGGATGCTAAGCAAATGCTCTACCAAGTGAGCCACAGCCCTAACCTGTCATTCTGCATCTTGTGTGTGATCATTTTTATTTCTTTCCCTCTGTTGATGCTCATTCATTCATTCATCCACACATTCATTCATTCATTGTCCCAAACATCCCTAGAGGCTGCAGAGACATCTCCAGTCCAATGGAAAAGATAAGCAGTGGCCTGTCCTGTGGAATCAGAACTGGCAGCAGGAGGGTAGCAGGGAGATGCTGGAGAGGCGGTACTGTCAGGAGTTAGGGTCAGAGAAGCCTCGAGGAAAGAGGATGGCTGGGTGTCTCGCCTGGAGATTCTATCCTGGCGTTCCAAGCCTGTGTCTGTGTGGGTGTTTAGGGGTAGAGTGGAGAGGAGTGGGGACAGAGCAGGAATCCAGGGACCAACTGCACACCAGCACAGAATGCAGAGAGGATACAAACAGACTGGCAAAATACACATCACGCCCAAAATCCAGGTTCCAGTCCCCTAATATCTTCCTCAGCACCCAGGAGCCCGAGTCCCCACCCCTTATTCCAGCAGCCCCACCATGATTACCTAGAAGGAGGCAGCCCACGTGAGGAGGGCGGAAGGGCGGGGTGGAGGAATCTGGAATCCTGGCCAGGCTGGTAGCCAGGATGCCTGGGGATCTTCAGGGAAAACCAGCCCGACAGCAAGTCAGAGTGGCAGGAGCTGTCCTCGGTGTCGCATCTCAGCACCGCAGGCTGCCATGGAGATCCCCAGGACCTTCCTGCTCGGCCTCCTCGGAATCGGGCTCTACCTGACAGGTACCCACCTGCGCTGAGTCCAGTGGGAAGAAGGGTCTGAGAGAGGAGGCTGGGCCTGGACCCCTGGGTCTGAGGGAGGAGGGAGAAGAGCTGTGCCTGAACCCCTGGGTCTGAAGGAGGAGGGCTGGGACCTGGACCCCTGGGGCTGAGGGAGGAGGGTTGGGACTTGGACCCCTGGATCTGAGGGAGGAGGCTGGGTCTGGACCCCTGGGTCTGAGGAGGAGGGAGAAGGGCTGGGCCTGAACCCCTGGGTCTGAGGGAGGAGGGCTGGGACCTGGACCCCTGGGGCTGAGGGAGGAGTCTGGGACTTGGACCTCTGGGTCTGAGGGAGGAGGGCTGACCCAGGAGACCTGGGTCTGAGAGAGGAGGTCTGGGCCTGGACCCCTGGGTCTGAGGGAGGAGGTCTGGGCCTGGACCCCTGGGTCTGAGGGAGGAGGGCTGGGACCTGAACCCCTGGGTCTGAGGGAGGAGGGCTGGGACTTGGACCTCTGGGACTGGGAGAGGAGGGCTAAAGGCTTGTTCTCACAAATCTCAGAATGGTGGAGACCATGTGTGCACCCCTTCTCACCCCTCTGCACCCTCACATTGTCATCTCCTCTACATGGGTCTTCCTTCTCCCTGCCACCCTCCCATTGAGGGAATTTCTGTGGAGCAATCAGGGCTCTCCCTGGAGCTGGCAAGGACCTTAGCTCTTTTGTGGACCCTCTTCTCCTATAGGGATGTACTCACTTGATCAGGGATGGGTCATGAGGGGAGAATTAGATATTGAGCAAACCTCGCGTGAGTCTTAATTTGTGTGCATTTGCTCACCATGGGACACAGTTTGGTTCTGGATGTGTCCCTGTGTTAGCACCTGCTTGTGCTTCTCTTTACCAGATTTCAACATCTGAGTAGCAGAGTGCGTGCGTGTGTGTGTGTGTGTGTGTGTGTGTGTGTGTGTGTGTGTGTGCGCGCGCGGCGCGCGCAGGTGATTGCACTGTGTGGCTGGCAAAATGGCTCAGTAGATAAAGGTGCTTTCCACCAAGTCTGACAATTGAGTTTGGTCCCTCGAACCCAGGGTGTAAAAAGAGAACTGACTCTTAAAACTCGTCCTCTGCCCTCCACACATGCACGGGGTGGGGTAACTCATGCTCCCCTCCACAACACTGTAAACAAAATGCAATAGAAAAATCTTGAGACAGATTCTCACTGTCTCATTGTAGACCAGACTGACCTCAAACTTATAGAAATCCACCTGTCTCTGCCTCCTGAGTGCTGGGATTAAAGACATGTGCCACCATGCTCAGCAATAATTTTAAAATTTCAAATATTTTACATGGTGTAGCAGGGCTATAATCCCAGTGTTTGGCCAGCCTCAACAGAATTGTGAGTTCTGGGCCAGCCTACATGAGATTGTCTCAAAACAAGAACAACAACAAAAATTCTTTGAGGGCCAGTTCTTCTCCTTCACTTTCTCTGAAAAAAAGAAAAAAAAAGAAAAAAGATGGGTATGTAATTTTGCACCCACATGTCCACTGTCCCTATGCTATTTCCGTGGCTTACATATCCATATCTGTGTGTGTTTGGATATTAGGATGTGTAACTCTCTGCATATTTGTTTGCATGTTTCTAAATATCCTGTGTCTATATATGATTTGAAACCACTTTGATGGGTCATTTCTTTTCCTTACTCTTTTTGTCGTGTGTATGTGTATAGTATGTGCGTGCCCGTGTGTGGAGGCCTGAGGTTGGTACCCGGCATCTTCCTCCATCACTCTTTGCCAAGTCATGAGCCCTGACCCCCCGCTGATTGATCGAGTCCAGCTGGCTCGTTCGTTCTGGGGATCAAAACCCCCGCTGATTGAGTCCAGCTGGCTCGTTCGTTCTGGGGACCGCTTCTCTGCTCCCTCACACCAGGGTGATGGGTGGGCTGCCACACCTGGGGTCTAACCCTGGCGCTCACACTTGAGGACAAGCTTTACACCCCCACCTGACACAAGTCAGATTCCCAACCAATGATGTCCTTCTTTCCTTCCTTCCTTCCCTTCTTTCTGTTTGTTTCTCTGTGTACCCCTGGCTGTCCTGGAACCCACTCTATAGACCAGGCTGCTCTCAGACTCAGAGATTCACCTGCTTCAGCTTCCTGAATGCTGGGATTAAAGGCCTGTGCCTCCACCGCCTGGTAGATGGTGTCATTTCTAACTACATAATTGTGCTCTTTTTTTATGCATGTGATTTTTCTCTCCCAAGATGTTCAGCCTTCTTTTAAAATAAATGTCAGCTTTGTGGGAAGGGGGCAGAAGACAACCTGCAGGAGTTGCACTGGATGCTCTCCTTCCATCATGTGGGTCGCTTTCACCTGCAGAGCCTTCTCAACAGCCCCTCTCTCAGCTTCTGGGTCCCCTAGTCCTCTATCATTATGACACATGCAAAATATGCAGACATCAGAGCCTGTGAGTGAGTGGCTCCCCCTCTAAGTGGCTTTGTTGGGTCTAAGGGTGTCGTATCTATCCTTGTGGGATCTTGGGGAACATGGGCTGCAACCAGGCTGTTCTGCACACATTATTCAATAGGAGGCTTGCACAGACCCGTGTCAGCACTTAGGCCAGAGTTCACTTGTGTTGCTGGCTGTGTCTATGTGAGACTGCATTCTTTCTACCTGCACGATTTGGGGGTGTCTGTTGGGAGATGAGCAGAGCAGGAGGAAATTGCCTCAGCCCCTTATGCAAATGACTGAGGTCTTTGAGGACCATGGTGGCACTTGGTGATGACACTACTTTCTCATGGTGACACGAGACACAGCAGCTGGTGTGTATCTGGAACCCTCGGTCCTGTGACAGATTCCCGCCATCTGCTAACACTCCCCATCCCTCTCCTAGGCTCCCAGGCCCTACAGTGCTACAGCTTCGAGCACACCTACTTCGGACCCTTCGACCTCAGTGCCATGACATTCCCCAGTGTCTCCTGTCCTCAGGGGTGCTCTGAGGCGATGCTGTTGCTGGATACTGGTGAGGACCTGAGGGCAGCAAAAGAGGGGTGAAAGAAGGGAGGGAGAAGAGAGAGGAAGAGAAAGGGGAGGAGAAGGGATGGGGGGGCGAGAAAGGGATGGCTGGGCATGGTGGTCCACGCCTGAGATCATGGCACTCAGGAGGTAGATGCAGGAGCTCTGTGTTTTTGTGGCCAGCCTGGGCTACATGGCAAGACCTAGTCAGAGGGAAAGAGAGAAACTGGCATGGTGGCACAAATCCAAGCACTTGCAATCCTTGGAAGGCAGGAGGATCACAAGTTCAAGGTCATTCTTGGCTAAGTAGCAAACCTTAGGCCAGGGGTTTTCTAAAACCCTGTCTCAGAAAAACAAAGAGACCAAACAGCACTGGTAAGACAACTCGGTGGCTAAGAGCATTGGCTGTTCCTCTAGGTGATCCAGGTTTGGTTCCTAGCACTTAGATGTGGCTCACACCCACTGTGACTCTAGTTCCAGGTGATCTAACGCCCTCTTCTGGCCTCTGTGAACACTGCATTGTGCTACATATAAACTAAAATTAATAAAAATCTTTAAAAACAACAGAGAGACTGAGAGAACTGAGGGAAGAAGGAGGGGAGGGGAGAAGAGAGAGGGGGAAGAAAGGGAGAGGGTAAATGAGGAACATGAAATGAAGAAGGGCAGAGATGATGGAAACATGAAATGGACACTGGGCAGAAAGAAAAGTAAAAGTAAAACAAAACAAGATAGCAGAAGGCAGAATGGAAGGAGGGAGGAGGCAAAACTAAGAGAAGGAGACAAGCAGGAGGGAGAATTCACTCCAGGCCTGATGCTCTGCTCGCCCCAGGGTACCGCTCCCTGGTGACAATCGTCCGGAAGGGATGCTGGACCGGCCCCACCACTGGCCCCATGCAGTCCAACCAGGACGCGCTGCCGCCCGACTACGCGGTGGTCCGTGGATGCGCAACGGACTTCTGCAACACCCAACTCAAGAACCATGACACCCTCCCCAACCTGAGTCAAGGTGTGCGGGAGGGGGGGTTGGAAGGAGGTTGGGGGGGTTGGAGAGGGGAAGGCGAGACTAAGGAGACAGGGCGGGGCTGGAGGGACGGGGAGGGACTGGAGATATGTAGGTGGGGTGGGAGAGATGGGGACGGAACTGGAGAGGTCGGAGGTGGGGCTGGAGAGAGGTCGGGGCGGGGCTAGAGAGGTGGGGCTGGGGCTGAAGAGGTGGGGGCGGACTGGAGTGGCTAGAGGCTTCCGTTGAGTGCTGCTAAGGTTGTGGGATGCCAGGTTCCACTTTGGCATGAGCAGATGCAGCAAGCAGCCAGCACTGCAGCCCGGAGCGACCTATCTAACTACAGGTCTAACGTATCTACTGTTTTCTACAAGCACCTGACCCACCGACGCTCAGTGGCACAGAATGCTATGCCTGCTTGGGGACCCGCCCTGAAGACTGTTCCCCTGAGAGGTCCCGACGGGTCCAGTGCCACCAGGACCAGAGCGTCTGTTTCCAGGGCAATGGCCGGATGAATATTGGTGAGGGCCTGGAACGGTGGGATGGCCTAGGATAGACATGCGGGGGCACTGAAGATCTGAAGGCAGAGACACCAGGGAGGTATAGTTCTCTGTGGCCTTGGTCTGAGGGAGGAGGTCTGGCTCTTGTCTGAAGTAGGCAGGGCTCTGATCTAAGGAAAAGGTCTATAGACTGAGGTAGGAGGTCTGTTGTGCTGTGAAGGAGATATGGCTCTGGTATGAGGAAGGAGGCTTGTCTGCACTCTGAGAGATGTGGCTCTGGTCTACAGAAAGACCTAACAAGACGCAGGCCTGCCCCTGCCTGCTAAGGCAGAGCTCACGGGAGACCCTCCGGTGGCCTGACCCCTCCTCCCTGTCCATCCAGGCAACTTCTCAGTGCCCGTGTACATCCGAACCTGCCACCGGCCTTCCTGCACCACCATGGGCACCACCAGCCCCTGGACATCCATCGACCTGCAGGGCTACTGCTGCGAGGGCCACCTCTGCAACAGGGACTCGGTGACACAGACCATCCCCGGCGTCGCGTCCCCAGCCCCTCCCCAGGCTCCCAGAATCCTGATCTTGCTGTTTGTTGCTCCACTACTGGCCATCACTCTGGGGGGGTCCCTTAGGCTCCCCGCATAGAAAGCACCTCCAGAATCGCTTTGCTTCTCACCACTCCAGCCCCTAGTGTGGGTTCCCTTAAAAATGACATCAAAAAAAGAACCTCACTCCTCCCGTCTCCAGTCACAGACTTCCCTCCCTCTCTCCATCCTTCCTTATGACACTGCCCCCACCTCCTGAAGTCCCATTTATCTGGGAGCTAATCAGAGCATTGAGTGAGGCCCCTCAAAATCTAACCTGGCTTCAACGCATGGTTCTTTTGTGACACCTCACAGCCAAATCATGCCACTCACCTTAAAAACACATTTCTCACAAGGGTGGTGGTAACCCCAGCACCCAAGAGACTGAGGCAAGAGGATCACTGCTTTAAGGCCAAGCTGGACTACACTACAAGTTTAGGTCCAGCCTTGATCTACACTGTGAGACCCTGGCAGGCGGTGGTGGGCACACATCTTTAATCCCAGCACTCGGAGGCAGATGCAGGTGGATCTTTGAGTTTGAGGTCAACCTTGTCTACATAGTGAGTTCCAGGAGAGTCAAGACTACATAGTGAGACCCTGTTTCAAAAGAAAGAAAGAGAAAAGGGGGAAGGGAGGGAGGTAGAGAGACACCTACTTTTCATTATCTCTGAAACAGAATTGACACCCTTACTATAATCCAGCAGTCCCACTCTCGGGTCCACCATCCCAACAGAAACTGGTCCACATGGCCACAAACTGCAAACAACACAAATAAATACCAACAGCCAAATGAGGAGGCCATGACCTTCCTCTGAAAGGACGGCTGGCTGCCCAGCGATGGAAATGACGGTGGACAGTTACCTGCAGTGGCCTTGGAAGAATCTCGCAAAGATTGCGTTGAACAAAACAGGAAAGACACACGAAAGAACAGGTTATGTGACTCCATTCAAAACAAAGTATGGACGTTGGTTAAGAAAATAACAGTGTGCGCAATCAGAAGCCAGAAGAGTGGTTATCTTTGGGGACAAGTGAGCAGAAGAGGAACATGAGGTGTCTGGAGGTCTAGACACTGAGGTACAGGCTCTGAGGACTCTCTGGTTCTGCTTTGCTCTTTTCACTGAACCTCCTGCTGGTGTTTTGGGAAAAGGGCTCATGTAGCCCAGGCTGGTCCCAAACTCATTGTGTAGCCTAGGATGACCCTGAATTCCTGATCCTCCCACCTGGATCTGCCAGACGCCAGGATGACAGAGTCACGCTGTCACACCTGTCTTTTCTCCTCTCCCCACATGTATATTATTTGCAATAAAAGGTTTTTAAAAATGAAGAATTTTTCTTTTTGGGAAAGGGCCAGAGGGGGATGCAGAGGGAACAACCAAGCCCACCCCTTTCTTAAAATTGTCTATTTAGGGACAAGTAACTGAGCAGAGGGGAGAGTTCAAGTCCTGCCTTCTCACGTCAACTGTTGCATTTTAAGCGACGCATTAAATGGCAGGGTTGAGTCAGATGAGGTGCCAGGAACCCATAGCCCCAGTCACTGGGGATCTTGAATTCAAGGCCAGCATGAGTAATTTAGTGGGACCCTGCTTCAAATTTTAAAGATAAACTGGGCAGTAGTGGCACACGCCTTTAACCCCAGCACTTGGGAAGCAGAAGCAGGCGGATCTCTGTGAGTTCCAGGCCAGCCTGGTCTACAGAGTGAGTTTCAGGCCATCCAGGGCAATACAGAGAAGAGTGACTTGGGGAGAAAAGGATCTCTTTCATCTTGCAGCCATCTCATCAGCCAGGGAACCATCCATCACAGTGGAGAAGCCACAGTGACAGGATGGGGAGGTGGCCGGTCACTTAGTGCCCATAGTCAGGAACCAGAGCAGTGGATTCTGGTGCTCGGCTCACTTCCTCCCTTCTGCTCTGTGTGGACTGTGTCACCTGCAGTTAGAGTAGGCCTTCTCAGCTGGGGGGTGGTGCACACCTTTAATTCCAGCACTTGGGAGGCAGGGGCAGGTGGATCTACAAAGCAAGTTCCAGAACAGCCAGAAGTGTCCCATAGAGAAACCCCGTCTTGAAAAACAACAACCACATAATAGTAGGCCTTCTCATCTCTATTAACTCAACATGGAACCTCCCTCACAGATGTTCCCAGAAGTTTGTCTCCTAGGTGACACTAGTTCCTGTCAGGTTGACAGCCATGGCATTGGAGGTGACTGTGGTGAGGAAGCAGCCACAGCCAGATCCTAAGGGACAAATCGGAGTTTGCCAGGAGGGTGCAGTGGGAAGCAGTCCAGGCAAAGGGATCGGCCTATGATGAGGACTCGTGAAGCACTCACTGGGTGGCAAGAACACAGGGCAGAGGCAGGAATAAGAAACCAAGGGGCAGGAAGAGGCATCTGGCAGTCATTTGGAACCTGTTCTTCTGGGGTGGTGCATCCCCGGCCCCAGCAATTAGTCAGAGTCAGCCTGCCCTCCTGATCTGGAAAGATACAGTCACAAACCTGGAGGTTCATGGTTGATGAAATTGGGGTGTGAGTCAGATATGGGAAAGGGGCACAACCCTTATCCCAGCTCTCCAGAGGTGAAAGAAGGGGATAAAGAATTCACAGTCTACCTTGAGCTACATCCTCTGATACACAATGTCTAGCCTGAGCTACATCCTCTGATACATTATGTCTAGCCTGAGCTATATCCTCTGATACACAATGTCTAGCCTGAGCTACATCCTCTGATACACAGTGTCTACCCTGAGCTGCATCCTCTGATACACAGTGTCTACCCTGAGCTACATCCTCTGATACACAATGTCTAGCCTGAGCTACATCCTCTGATACATTATGTCTAGCCTGAGCTACATCCTCTGATACACAGTGTCTACCCTGAGCTACATCCTCTGATACACAATGTCTAGCCTGAGCTACATCCTCTGATACAGAATGTCTAGCCTAAGCTCCATAAGACCCTGTATCAAAAATAAACAAGCAAGAAATAAGCAAAGGGAGTATGATCCAGTAAGGGAAGTTCAGAAAGGAGCCTGAGAGGACAGTTTGGATGGTCATGGACGTCTGAGAAGAAGCCTATGTGACAAAGCAGTAAGAGAGGCTTTAGGACTACTTGCACAGGGTTGGGACAGGGCCAGAAAGTGAGTAAAGGTGTTTGCACAAAAGTCTGTCAAGCTGAGTTTGATCCCTGGATCCCACATGGTGGAAGGAGAGAACAGACTCCCCAAAGTTGTCCTCTGATCCCCACATTCATGCCATGTCACAAACACACATGCACACACCTACACAACAAAAATAAATAAAATGTAGAAGATGGATTTAGAAATTTGGGATGTATCAGTATATGGAGGTGAGGAAGATTAGCAAGGAAAAAGTGGCTTGGCTCTGAATGGCCTAGAAATATCGTACACCAACAGCAAGCCTTCTCAGTTTCCTCCTACAACCATTTGGGAGCATGGAAGGATCTAGAGGCAGAGAGCTGCATGATGAAAGCCAAGATATAAGACCAGACCAGAGGCAGGGGCAGAGGAAGGAGGCCAGCAAAGATGACTCTCTTCCAAGTCTCCAAGGTCAAGGGTTGCTTAATGTTGAAGGCCAGAGGGAGAAGAAAAGACGGGGATGGGGGTAGTATGTGAGGGCTATGGGAGTCAGTCACCCTTTGCTTGAACACAGCATTCCCTGTGGAGGTGGGGAGGATGGGCATGATGCTAACGGGCCTGCATGGGGTCCTGCAGAAAGGCTGCACCCTCTCGAAGTAGAGAGACCAAGAGATCCACTACATGTTCTTATTCCAAAGTGGACCTTTGTGTCTTTTTAAAAAATGGTGATGGTGCGCACTTTTCATCCCAGCACTTAGGAGGCAAAGGCAGGTGGATCTCTGTGAGTTCCAGGACAGCCTGGTCTACAGAATTAGTTCCAGTACAGCCAGGGCAACATAGAGAAACCCTGCCTTGAAAAGAAAATGTGTATTGTACATTTAAGTAAAAAAATAATTACATCATTTCCTGCCCTCCCTCTAGTCCCACCTACACTGTTGTGCACACATATAGATGAACAAATGTATAATTACAACCTGCCAAACTCCTTCAGTACTGCTGTGCACGTGTTTCCAGGGCTGACTGCTTGGTGTTGAGTAACCAGTCAGGGGATCGTCCCTGGGAAGGCTAAGTCTCCCTCCTGAGCAGATATAGCTCCAGGGGCTCTTCATCTGGGGGTGGGGACCACATTAGGAGCTCAATTGCTGTTGGAAGTGTTTAGGTCTAATTTAGACAGCCATGCCATTGAGCTTTGTACCCCCTTTGAGACGAGGTCTCATGTAGCCCAGGCTGACCTCAAACTCAACGTCAAGTTTGAGTCTAAGGATATGTATGGATCAAGATCCCACCCAAAGGACACCATGAACACCCCCAAAAATTACTTCACCCAATAAAAAGCAGGAAGCAGTTTGGAGAGAACTACACCAAAATTCCCTAAATGAGTGTTTCAAATGCCACATTTTCCCTGTGGAGGTTGGTTAAAGAGTCTATGTGTACTGAAGATTGTGGGGTCAAGGAAAAGCTTAAGGAAGCCATTAGGATACCGGAGAATGTCCAAGATAGAGAATCATGCAAAGGAGGTCCAGAAGGGAGCTGAAGGAGCCTGCGAGGCCCGGATCTCAGATAGTAGTGATTCCGAGTCATCTCTCGGGACTGGGCCTCTCTTGCCTCGCTCCAGGAGAAAGAATTCTTTTACAAAGCAACTGCCCCTCTGCCTAGTGAGAGGGAAGTAGAAGAGTTGAGGAGACAATTAGTAGAACTTAAGTCCAGAAATATCCAGGCGTTCCCTGTTAGGAAACTGCGGATCCTCAAGCGATAGGCAGAGGCTACATCAATAGTTTCAATTAAGGATGTAAGACAGCTTAAAGAGGCCATAACTGCTTATGGGCCACGTGCTCCCTTTACCGCTGCCTTGGTGGAACCCTACATGGATCAAAATCTGACTCCTAGTAATTGGATGCAGCTTTTTAGAGTGAAGTGGGGGTCAGGAGAATGAAAGCCCCATTTGGAATCCTGATCATCAGCCATGGCCAACAGGTACAATGGGCCCCAGTCAGGAGTCCACTGGTGCTGATACCGGTGGGCCTGGATAGCCCCACATGGTCATACTTCCCTTCCACTGACTGGGCTGTGGGACAGCCAGCCATTCCCATTCATTGGGAACGCAATAATGTTACCAGTATATGGAACCTATCTGGCAGTCTGTGTTTTCAGAAAGCAAGTAGTTTATCTCCGCTGAATGTTCTCTCCCCTTGTGTTATTATTAGCAATGCCTCTGTAGCTCTGTGCCCTTAAATTCCACCAATGCTTCTGCTATTGGTCTTTGTAATGTATGGATCCATTACATTATACTCACAAGGCCACCTCTTGTGTGGCTCCAACCACTAAATGTTGGCCCAAACCTACAGTTTATAAATTTGTAGTACCCCCACCTTGGTCAGAGCACATTACCAATACTCCTTATACTTTGAATAATTCATTATGGTGGTGTGGACCGTGACCACCTTACAAGAATGCTAGCAAGGATTCTTAGGAGTTTCATTTCTGAATTCCAGCCCAATATGGTCTAGTGCCTACCTTCATGGAATGGTACCTCTGTGGACCTCATGCCTGTCTAAATTTTGGGCCCTTGTCTGTGCAGGATTCTGCCTTGTTTAATGGCACAGTAAAATGGAATGCCACAAATATCTTTGAAGATATCTTACAGTTAAACCAGAGCCAAAATAAGACTTTTCATGCAGCTGTCTGTATGTCAGGGCCATTTTTTTCTTCTAAGAATACCTTGAATGATTCTGCCCTTAACTGCTCTCAAGTTTCATGTCATTTAAGCAGCTGTTGGGTGAATGCGATGATTGCCACTGTGGTCCAGGTTCCAGGCTTGGTACCTATCCCAGTGAATCAGCTGGTGCTGAGCCACCCCTGCTGAGACTTCAGGGTCACCGAGGCTGTAGTGGCTGCTATTGTCACCGCTGCGGCCTCTGCCATGGTAGCCAGAATTGCTATCAGCCAGACTGCTGCTGTGGTCCAGGTTCCAGGCTTGTACCTATCCCAGTGAATCAGCTGGTGCTGAGCCACCCCTGCCGAGACTTCAGGATCACCACCGTAGCCTCTGCTGCAGCAGCTGGAATTGCCATCAGCCAGACGGCTGCTGGGCTAGCACTGTTGATCCCTAGCTGGACAAGTTGCCACTGCCTTAGAGACCCAAAATTCCCTTAATGAGCATGTTCTCCAGGGCATTTTCCAACTTAACCTACAGACCACCCCTTTACAAGGGCAGCTAAGTTTCTTATGGGATTTACATTTTGTTAGTTGCTCCCCTCCCTTCCATCAATATCTGTGCCACACCCATGCCAGTCAAGAACCTTAGGGCTACTGTCAGCAGGGTGAATTCCTCCCACTTCCACAAATTCTTTTTTTTTAATATTTATTTGTTTATTATGTATACAACATTCTGCCTCGATGTATGCCCGCACGCCAGAGCAGGGCGCCAGATCTCAGCACAGATGGTCGTGAGCCACCATGTGGTTGCTGGGAATTGAACTCAGGACCTCTGGAAGAGCAGCCAGTACTCTTAACCTCTGAGCCATCTCTCCAGCCCCCTTCCACGGATTCTTTAACTCAGGGCTTTCTTTATGGACTAGGCTTGCTGAAAAGCTGGTCTGAGACTGTTGCCCTAGGAACTCTTGTTAGCTGGAGGGTTTCTATTGCTCTGCCTCTATAACAGGTGTCAGCTGCAGCAGCAGCGGCGGCGGTGGCGGCAGCGGCAGCAGCGATGTAGTTATGCGACGAATGCTTGCCCCAGTAAGTGGGCTTCCTCTGGGTGTAGTGTGAGTCCACACGCTATGGGAAGGCCAGTGAGCCATAGACAGGTGAGACAGGAGCCTGTCACATCCACCTAAGACAAAGACCTTGAGTGCTGAAACAAGTGTTTTTGATGATGGGTAAGATGTGAATTTGTGCTTCTGCTACCTAAGACAGGCCTGGTCTAATTATATAGAAAAGAGGGAGGTGTTGGGGACTGCAGATCCTCAGACCCTGAATTTTCTATGGTCCCTTGCCTGCCAGAGTAAACAACTTGTTTTTCTATGCTTTCAGCTGCTCTGAGCATGAGACCCTCATGAGTTCCTGATAATAAGGAAGTAGTTTCTGTGGGCTTGCAACTGAAAAAAATCCCCAGAGCTAGGGCATGTCAATTACTCAAGAAGAACACTATATAAGCTGCCCTGGAACACAATATAATTGGCATTCTTGTGTCAAGAGTGACCCATGTGTCTTTGCATGTTTTTTAATCCCCAGACCCTTGCCCAGTTGCGGTTCCAGGTGGTGCAGGTACCAAAGGTGGCAAGTGCCTTTACCTGCAGAAATATGTCACCCACTCTAGGACACATATCTTTAAAATGAATTAATTGAGGGCCAGAGTGATAGTTCAGTTGGTAAAGTATTTTCTTTGCAAGCACAAGGACCTGAAGTACTTATGCAAGAAGAAGAGGAGAAAGAGGAAAAGAAAAAGAGGAGAAAGAGGAGAAGAAGAGAAGTTGGATAAAGAGGAGAAGAAAGAGGAGAAGGAGGAGAAGATCCTGGGGGCTCAATGGCTAGACAGACTAGCTTACTTGGTAAGTGCATGGGCAGTACAAGTCTCAAAAAGTAAAAGTTAGGTTAGTGAGATGACTCTGATGTGGGATTTCCCTCTGTATTCTGTGAATACCATTGGTTAATAAAGAAACTGTCTTGGGCCTGCGCAGGGAATAGAGGTATGTGGGGAAAACTAAACTGAATGCTGGGAGAAAAAAGGAGGAGTTAGAGAGAAGCCATGTAGCCCCGCTGGAGACAGATACTGGAAACTTTACCCAGTAAGCCACAGCCACGTGATAATACACAGATTACTAGAAATGGGTTAAATTAATATAATTTAATTATAATTAATAGAAGTGTTATCCAATAAGAAGATAGAGCTAATGAGACAAGCAGTGTTTTAATTAATACAGTTTCTGTGTGATTGTTTTGGGTCTGAAATGCCAGGTGGCTGGGAAACAAACAAGTGGCCTCTTTATAACATGACTCTGTGGGTAAAAGTGACTGCCAACAAGCCTTAGGACCTACAAGAGAGAACCAACCACTACAAGGAGTCCTCTAACCTCTACATGTAAACATACACACACACAAGAAAATTAAAATAGATGGCCCCTAAGGAATAACACACACATTTGATCTTTAGCCTCCACACACATGATTATAACATACCTGCACATAGGTTAACACATGTGCCCATCTATACAAAAAAAATGAATGGATGGATGGATGAGAGGATAAAGAGTGGGAACAGTGCTCATAGACTAAATGTTAACACTAACATATTATAAAAAAAGAAACATGAGAACCCTTGGGTCTCAATGTCCTGGAGCAGGCTGGCACCAACCTTTCTGGATGCCAAGAAAGATCAGGGTAGATCAATACACATACATGCTCACACACACTCAGACTCTCTCTCTCTCTCTCTCTCTCTCTCTCTCTCTCTCTCTCTCTCTCTCTCTCTCTCTCTCTCTCTCTCTCTCTCACACACACACACACACACATGCACACACACACACACATTCACATGTGTGCATAGGACAGTTAATAGACAGTGGACCCTCTGGTGATCACAGGGGCCTGTGAAGTTCTCCCCTTCACTCATGCATCTGTCTTCCCTTCGTGACACAAGTGATTCAATGTTTGCATCTAACACAGAACCTGGTCCCTCCCGCAAGACATTCACACCCTCGCCTGTGTCACAGAAATGAAGCCCCAGAGTCAGCACCAAGGACAGAGCCACAACATCAGGACCACAGACAGCAACTCATCTGACAAGGGGTGGGGCAAACACGAGGGAAATGGAGAAATGGTATCCCCCACCCCAAGCCCCATAGGATGATGTGGAGCAGACAAGAGTAGGAGAAAAGCCGGTCAGTATCTCAGAGAAAGAACATTCGTTTGACGACCATCTGTGAAGGGCTGAGGCATTGACTCAGTGGTTAGAGTGAAGATGGACCTCATCCCCAGCAGCACATAAAGCTGGGTGTGATGGTGCACATCTGAAATACCAGCACTCAGAATGTGGAGGCAAAGGATCAAAAGTTCAAGGTCACCCTTGGTTATGAAGTAAGTTCAAAGCCAGTCTGGGACACATAAGACCCTTTCACAGAAAAAAATATTTATTGAGCATCTTTCCAGTGTACCTGACATCATTCTGTACCACTTGGATAGCAAAGCTTGCATTAACAATTAGACAAATAATGAAGGAAGTTCATGGGGGCTGGAGAGATGGCTCAGTGGTTAAGAGTACTGGCTGTTCTTCCAGAGGACCTGGGTTTGATTCCCAGCACCCACATGGCTGCTGACAACCATCCATAACTCCAGTTCCATGGGATCTGATGCCCTCTTTTGACCTCCAGGACATCAGGCACATTCATGACACAGACATAAATGTAGACAAAACACCCATACACATTGAATAAAACTAGATAATAAAAATGGAAGTGAGATCCTTTTATTGTAGCATTGACACCACGGCAATGACAAAGTGCTAGTCTGGGAAGACAGAATGATCAGAGTGGACGCTGTGTGGGCAACGTGTCCTGTTTCCTTGTGACAGAATACTTGACAGAAAGCGCCTTAGGAGGGAAAAATCAATTGTGCCTCATGAGTTGTAATGGCACAGGCCGTCATGGGGTGGAAAGCATGGTGGGAGTGTGGGGGGCTGCCTGTTCAATCCGTGGTGAGTCAATAGCAGAGAGAGAGAGAGAGAGAGAGAGAGAGAGAGAGAGAGAGAGAGAGAGAGAGAGAGAGAGATGCTGACACTCTACTGGCTTCCCCTCCCCCAATTTGTTCATTTCAGAATCCCAGAGCAGGAAGTATCACCGCCCCACACTCAGGGTGGGTCTGTACCCTTTCCAGCATGTCCTCCTTGGAAAATCCCTCACAGATGCAATGGCTGCAACGGAAATGGACCAGACAAATGGCTCAGAGGGTAAACACAAATCCTCCGAGAAGATCTGAGTACGATTCCAAGGGCTCATGAGGTGGAGGACAAAACCAGTGTCTGCAAGTCGGCCTTGGCAGTATCGAAGGCTGTGTTTGGAGAGGTGGTGAGATCTTATCAAGGAAGATACATTACTGCCTGCGTGTGGCTTAGTGGTAGAAGTCTTATCTAGCTAATATAGCATCCTGGATTCCATCTCTGGATGAGAGAGACAGAGACAGAGATTATATATCTGAGCAGAGAACCAAATACAGTATAGAAATAAGTGAATGGCACTAAGGAGATTGGAGACTGGTCCTATTCAAGAGGACAGATAAACGTCAAGGACCTAAGGTCTTTGATATTTGCCGATCAGCAAAGAGAAGCCAAGGACAGTCAACAGTGAGATGAATTTTGGCAGAAGTCGACACACAGAGACAGAAATAGGAAAAGACAGAGAATTGTAAAAGAAAAGCAGAGGCTGATCAAGGAAGACTAAGGCAAAACAGTCTTGTCCGAGAGTCTCAGCTCTTCTGGAGCCCACACTGCTCTTGCAGACGACCAGAGTTTGATTCCCTGCACCCACATGCAGTAGCTTCCAACTGCCTATAACTCCAGTTCCAGGTGATCTGGCGCCATCTTCTGGCCTCTGCTAGTACCTACACTCATGTGCACATACTACCAAAAAAACCACACACATATACACTCCGTTTTTAAAGATTATCTATCTATCTATTTATCTATCTATCTATGGTTTTTTTGAAACAGGGTTTCTCTGTGTAGCTCTGGCTGTCCTGGAACTCATTCTGTAGACCAGGCTGGCCTCAAGCTCATAGAGATCCATCTGGTCCCTGCCTCCCAAGTGCTAGGATTAAAGATGTGCACCACCATGGCCCACTATCTGTGCCAAGTTTTTTTTTCATATTGGCTAGAATCTACATGGTGAAATAACCATTATTGCTTGATATATAAAAATTAGTCCAATAGTAGAAGGCTTGAAATGTATGTAAATGAACAGAAAAGTGTAACTGCTGCTATTACAAAGAGAGTCATCTCTTTGCCAAGTTACCTGACTTATTCTGGCTCAGAGTTTCAGTGGGAACAGTCCCATCATGGTGGGAAAGACATGGAGGCTGCCTGATAGACCTGGATGGACCAGGAAGCAGAGTGTTCCTGCTGGCACCAGAGTAGTTATCAGATATTGCCTTCAAAGCCCATCCCCAGTGAACCTCTCCAGCCAGCTAGTCCACAGTCCCAGAGGTTGTCCGCAGCCTCCAAGAACAGCACTGCCAGTTGGGGGCCAAGCGTGCAAACACAGAAGCCTGTGAGACACATTTCACACAGCAACCCTATTATGTAGCAAACCACTCCAAAATGTAACACCTGAGAACAGGTTCTGTGGTTCTGAGTGTGGTCTGGACCCTCCTACTGGTTTACCCTGGGTCACATAACCAGCTGTATTCTACCATTCTGAACCTTTTGTTTAAAGTATCTGGACTCTCCTCCAACGTCCCTCTCCATGGGATGGACTTAAACTTCCTGGCAGCTTGGTGGCTTTGAGATGTGCGAGGATGGAGACAGAAGTTCCTTTTGCTCTTAGCATGCTCCAAGCTGTTTCCACAACACTGTGCATAAAAGCAAATCGAAAGTCAGCCAGATATGAGGAGGAGAACCATGCCATCTACAGCCGGGGGGCGGGGCAGCTCTGACAGTGCACACTGATGCTCTTTCTCTCCCTCCCTCCTCCTCCCCCCCTCTCTGTAGTCCGAGACAGACAGATGTGGCAGTGTACACCAGATATTGCAGTACATGTGACCTGAGGCAGAAGGATTACAACTTTAAGGAACCCTAGGAAAACCCTGGCTCAAGCACAAGGAAGAGGGGTGGGATATGATGGCACAGTACCATGTAACCTATGTGACATCTGGAGGCAGGAAGACCGGGAGTTCAGTACTATCCTGGCCTCATGAGTTCAAGGCCACCCTGTGCTAAGTAAGAACTTGTTTCCAAAACACCAGAAAATGGCCGGAGAGATCACTGGTTAAGAGCATTTACTTGGCCAAAAGGTACACACCTTTAATCTCAGCATTTGGGAGGCAGAGAGGTGGATGTCTGAGTTCAAGGCCAGCCTGGTCTACCCAGCCTTCCACTGGGTCTATACAGTGAGTTTCAGGACAGTCAGGGATATGTTGAAACCCTGTCTCAAAAATAAATGAATGAATGATGAATGGATGAATGAATGAATGAATGAATGAATGAGTAAATAGTTATAAAATTAGAAAACAGAAAGCTGGTAGAGATCGCTCCGAGGGTAAAAGCACTTGCTGTTAAGGCTGAGGGCTTAAGTTTGGCCCACGGGACCCACACAGTAGAAGGAGAGATCCGACTCCTGATCACTCAGGAGAGCTTTCCTCTGACCTACGCACACGTGATATAGAATGCATGCATGCCCGTGCACACCTGCCAATCAATCTATCAATCAATGTCTGTTTAAAATGAAGAAAATCTACTGACTTTCTGAAAACTAGTGGGGAAAGGATAACAGAAAAGGAAAGAAAGGGAGGAAGTTGAAAGCTGCAGTGTAGGAATAACAAACATGTGCCCTCGGAGACTGAGGGAGAGACAGAAGTCCAATGAGGAAGGAAAACTTGGAACTGGTCAAAAACATCAGACTGAGATGGATGGAATCCTGAGCGCTCTCTTCCGTGGCCCGAAAGTGCCTCCAGGGAAGGATTGTCTGTTTTGTTTGTGGCGACATCCCCTGCTTTTAGAACAATGTCAGTCATTCAGTAGGTGCTCAATATAGAACAAGAAATATTTTTGCTATAAATCTGCAGAGCGCCTGCAGTTCCCAAAATCACCACTAGGTGGGAGTCTTCCAAACCCTGAAGCCTCCTTAAGCCATTCTCAGAGCAGGCTTTGTGTGATGTGCCTAGGACGTTCAGGATGTCTTCCCTGGGGCATGTGCCAGTCCCAGCACATGCCCCGGGCACCAAGTGACCTTTCCGCCTGAGACACCCTTTTCCCCACTTCCCTCCAGCACCAGCTAGTTAAACAACCCTTTGTCCTTGGCCCCTTCCGGCTAGGTCCTGAGGCTCCTGGTTCTTTTCCAGGTCCGGAGAGGAGGCTGGAACAAAGGTGGGGCATCTGGGAAAGGGCCAGGGAAAAGTCCTGGGGACATTGAATCAGTTCTTCCAATCTTCCTGGATAGAACTGTGGGATCCAGCCCCCTTCCCGCCTTGTACCCAGAGCCCACCATCTCGGGGAACCAGGCCCCAGGCCTCTCCCGCGAAAATTCAGTGCTTCAAGGCCCAGCCTCCTCCCTTAGATTTAGGGTCTAGGGCCAGGGCTCTGCATCTTTCTCTTGCAGACGGCAATCCTCTCATTCTTTCTCCGAAGATCCCCATCTCCCTCTACATCCCTTTCAGAGTTTCAGTCTGAGCCCGAGGCTGAGTCACAGGAAACCTCGGGCCCTGAGTCACTCCCCTCTCAGCTCAGCCCCTCCTGGGGCGAGAGAGGCAGAAAATGACGGCTTTTTCAACTGCTCCTGGCTTCAGTGGAGAGTCTGGTGTCTGTCTGGCACGGCCGTCAGTCAGTGCTGCCCACTGGCGCGTCTCCCACAGCCATCCTTTCCAGGTATCTCTTATTTTCAGTATATTTGGAGACAAAATTTCTGTCTAATGTCTATATCTGGATTTCAGATTTTGCTTTCTCTTCACTTCTGTGTCTTCTCTATCTCTTTAATTTTGTTGTGTTTTGTTTTTCTTGCGCTAAAGATAGGTCCCACTGAGCCAAGCCCCTAGCCCCTCACTGGGGGATTCTAGGCAGGGGCTCTACCACTGAGCCACACCCCAGCCCCTCACTGGGGGATTCTAGGCAGGGGCTCTACCACTGAGCCACACTCCAGCCCCTCACTGGGGGATTTCAGGCAGGGGCTCTACCACTGATCCACACCTCAGCCCCTCACTGAGGGATTCTAGGCAGGGGCTCTTCCACTGAGCCACACTCCAGCCCCTCACTGGGGGATTCTAGGCAGGGGCTCTGCCGCTGAGCCATGCCACAGTCATTTTTTTTTTCACCTTTGCATCCAAAACCTCTGTTGAGGTGCTGTTTCTTTTTTGTATTTTTTTTTTGAGACAGGATGTTACTACACATCCCAATTAGACTCAACCACTTACTTCATCACCAGCCTCGGGCTCTAGATTACTGGAATTACGTATGTTTAATACTCTGGATCCTCTGTGATTCCTCAAGCTCTGTTCCTCTGTCACTCCCCCCCCCCCCCATGTCTGTCTCTCTGTGTACATTTCTCAGAAATCCCTGAACTGGGGCCCAGTAGCTGTGTAGCTGGAGTGGCTTGAGCTGTTCTTCTTGGCTTTGGACTTATTAGTGACCCAGTCTCTGTACATGGCTATCAGCTCCTCCGTGGGGTTAAGAGGGAAGCAGAAGTGACCTGCTCTCCACGGCTATGCCAGGGATGCAGGCTGAAGAAGGGATGGGGAAACAGGAGAGCTACAGAAAGAGCTGGAGAGACGGGATGTGGAGCTCAGAAACAGAGAGAAGGAGCCTAAAGAGAGCCGAGACAACAAACGAAGGAGGGAGGCAAAGGAAGAAAGGAGAAAGAGAATAAAACAGAGGCGACATACACGGCACACAAAGACAAAAAGGCCGAAAGAGGCATAGACGGAGAGATAAGGACAAGAGAGAAGGACACACATGAAGAGATAGAGGCTGACAGAGAAGCCGTAGGAGAGAGACACAAAGACTAGAAAGATGAGGGTATAAAGGCAGAGCTAAGGGTGTGGCTCAGTTGTAGAGCCCCTGCCTAGAATCCCCCAGTGAGGGGCCCCAGTAGAGCTCAGGGTGTGAACCCATGCTGAGCACACAGACTATCCTGAGTTCTGAACACCAAAAAAGAAAGAAAGAAAAGAAAAGAAAAACATGAAGGTTTAGAATGAGGGAGGCAGTGAGATAGGAGTTGTATGCAAGGCCCATTGATGGATCTTCCTGGAGAGGAGGAAGGGGGAAAGGGCAGGCTCCATGTAGCAAGCAGCCAGGGATGCTGAGATTGTAGCATGAGGACCGCCCGGCTTTCAGCATCTTCTCCAAGCAAACACACGTGTAGTGTCAGGGTGTGCCTGGGTGCGTCTCCTTCCTTCTCCAGCCATGTGTCACTGAGTGGGACCATGCTGTGTGCCATGGGGTGGAGCACCCCCACGGGGTGTGTTTTTGTCACTGGGCGTGTCTGTGTGTGTGTGGTTGGGAGTCTCTGGGTGTGTCTGTTGGGCTGCATTAGTGTGGTGCCAGACATGCCTATCCATGGGTATCTCATTTCCCTGTGGCTGGCGGGTTCATAGTCCTGAATGCCACAGGACACGGGGAGGCAAGGAGTTGTGTCTGAGCATTTCTCTGTGAGTGGGGACCATGTGGTGAGTCACCTCGTCACAACATCACTTTGTGTTTGGTGTCGTGTGGTTGCCATGCATGGGAGCATTTAAGGTCCCAGGACATGGTGTGTAGATTCGTGTGTCTTTTTGTCACTGTGCGTTCCCATTTGGATCTCTGTATTGCACACAGCATCCCATTCCTGTGTCACGTTCACCGTGTGCCTTTGTTTTGTCTCTCGTGTGTATATGAGAGAGAGAGTGTGTGTGTGTGCTCTGTGTCAGAATGGAGTGTGCAGGTGTGTGTCTGTGTGTGAGAATGTCACTATGTGTGTGTGTGCGCTCTGTGTCGCAGTAGAGTGTGCAAGGCGTATGTGTGTGTGTGAGAGAGAGAGAGAAAGAGAGAGAGAGAGAGAGAGAGAGAGAGAGAGAGAGAGAGAGAGAGAGAGAGAGAGAGAGAATTCTGTGTTGGAGTAGAGAGGTGCCAGTGTACATGTGAGTGACAGTGTGTCTGTGTGTGAGAATATGTGTGTGTGTTCTGTGGAGTGTGTATTGGAGTAGAGAGTGCAGGGTGTGGGTGTGTCTGTGTGTGAGTATATGTGTGTGTATTCTGTGTTGGAGTGGTGGGTGCTGGGTGTCTGTGTGTCTGTGTGAGTGTGTGTGTGTTCTGTGTTGGAGTGGAGTATGCAGAGTGTGCGTGTCTGTGTGTGTGTGTGTGTGTGTGTGTGTGTGTCTGTGGAGTGGGCTATGCAGGTGTCTGTGGTGGTCAGAGCCTGATGCCAGGATCATCCTCAGTTGTGCACCTCCTGTCTGTTTACAGTGTGCGTGCATGGTGATGCAAGGCGGTCAGAGGACCTGCAGAAGTCTGCTCTCTTCTTCCACCATGCGGGATCTGGGAATTGAACCCAGATCACCAGGGTTTGCAGTTAGTGCTCTTACACCCCATGAGCCAGCTCACTAGCCCTGCATCTCCTTTACCTCCAGCAGTTTGTTGACTCAGCTAGGATGGTTTCAGGGATTCATCCAACTGCACCACCTCCCCACTCAAGGCTGGGGTTACAGATGTGTGCCTGGGTACCTAGGCACACATTTTAAATAGTAATCTTAAAATTACTTATTTTATTCTAGTCGTGTGTGTGTGTGTGTGTGTGTGTGTGTGTGTGTGTGTGTGTTATACGCCATGTGTGTGCAGGTGCCAGCGGAGGCCAGAAGAGGGCACTAGATTCACTGGAGTTAAGGCTATTGTGAGCCACCCAGTGCAGATGCTGGAAACTGAACCAACTGAACCAGGGTCCTCCACAAGAGCAGCACGGACTCTTGCCTGCTAAGGCATCTCTCCAACCCCGGCACCAGATTTTCACAAATGTGCTGGGGATTCACACTCAGATCCCCACACTTGTGCAGACTTTACCAACTGGTCATCTCCCCAGCCACACTTTACAAACTGGCCATCTCCCCAGCCACACTTTACCAACTGGCCATCTCCCCAGCCACACTTTACAAACTGGCCATCTCCCCAGCCACACTTTACAAACTGGCCATCTCCCCAGCCACATTATGGGTTTTGTGTGTGTAAACATGCATGTAACACAGTGTCTCACTCAGTGAAATGACCTTGTGTCTCGTATCAGGATGCGTGCCCACGCTAAGAGTCTCTCTCCTGCCTGTGTGTTGTGGGTGTGTGGCCACACATGTTGGAGTATGGTGTGTGCAAGCATTGTGTGTGACTTTGGATCGATGGTATGCTGATCTGGATGCTGGCTGTGTCTTGTGTGGCTAGAATGCTGTAGACTGTCCAGCTGTGGGTAGAAGCAGCTTGTACCCTTCCATCTGGACTACTCTCCGACTGTAGGGTTGCATTATGTAGTGTGCTGGGGCACGTGGAGTGTCAGACAGGTCAGGGATCACAGTCGGGAGTGTGCGTGTGAGTCCCACGCACAGTGCATGTTGCTGTATGTTTCCAGTTCTCTAGGCACTCCGTGTCAGCATCTGCCACCCTCAGGTGTTTGCGTGTGTTGGGTACAACCCCATGTGTGTCCCATCCACACTTGGGTATCTGTTGACACATGTATGTTGTACCTGGTGCCTTTTACAAGTCCCTGTGTCCACACCTGATGTGTGTCTGTGTAGTTCTCGGTGCACAGTTCGTGTGGCTGTTGGTGCTTAACTCTATGTAATAAAATATGAAGGGGATTTCCTTGGTTTTGCTTTTGGAGACAGGGTCTCACATAGCTCAGGCTGACCTTGAACTCACAGCTGAGGAGGACCTAGAACTGCTGATCCTCCTGCCTCAGGCTCCCTTATGCCAAGGTGCCATGCTGGGGATGAACCTCAGGGCGTCTTCATGCTGGGGACTGAACCTCAGGGCGTCTTCATGCTGGGTGAGAACTCTGCAGGCCGCACTCGTCCCTGGCTCCGTTTTATTTTTTTTATTTAAGATATATTTTTTATTTATTACGTGTGTGCATATCTATGTGAATGAATGCCACGTGTGTGTGGGTGCCCGCAGAAGCCAGAAAAGGGTGTCCGATCCCCTGAGTTGAAGTTGCAGGTGTGGTTGCAAGCTGCCGGGTAAGTGCTGAGAACAGAAGTTAGACTCCTCAGAGTTGCACTGGCTCTGAACCGCTGTGCGGTCTCTCCAGCCCCTCCCCCAGGCCCACTTTGAGCAGCGTGTGTTACTACAACCTTTGGGTGGCCCCGTGTGCCACGGGATGCTGCTGCCCTGCTAAATGCTGGCGTGTGTCACATACAGCATGTGTGTGTGTGGTGTCTGGGTGTGGCTGTGGGTTTCTGAACTTTCGGGAGTTGTGAGTCACTTCTGTGGAGGTTGTGTGGTGTGTCCTGGTGTGTTGGACTCCATCTCCGGTCTGTCGTGGGGTGCTCTGTGGTGTCTGGGTGTGGCGGGTTGTAGGTGTGTACCACTGAGTGCAAACGGTTAGGGAGTCACAAACTATTGTGTGTCAGAGTGTGTCTTTGCCCACGTGGATGGACTCTTCTTCCTTGCCTGGGGCCACAAGACACACCCCAGCCCCTCCTTAGTCTCAGAAGGGGACGGGACGGGCAGCCTCCCCCTACCCAGGGACCTCCCCGTCTCTCCCCGCCCTGCCTTGCCGCAGTTACCACTCCCCAGAGGGCACAGGGCTAGGCTGTGCCTTCCAGCAAAAGTCCCAGAGTGAGCAGAACGGGCCTCCAGCCTGGAAGCCAAGCTGGCTGCCATTTGCGTACTGAGAGGTGGGGGACCCTGGGCAGGAAGCTGGCTGAGCCCCAAGACCTCAGGGACCATGGGCGGGGAGCTGGTGACTGGCCTGGGGGCCCTGCGACGGAGAAAACGCCTGCTGGAGCAAGAGAAGAGGGTGGCTGGCTGGGCGCTGGTGCTGGCGGGAACTGGCATCGGACTCATGGTGCTGCATGCTGAGATGTTGTGGTTCCTGGGTTGCAAGGTGAGTAAAGAGCCCTTCCACAGAACAGGGAAAAGAGCTATGGTCTTAGACCTCTGGGTGTGAGAAAGGAGGACTAGTCTTATCTAGTCCTGGGTCTAAAGGGGTGGGGGGGGGGGGCTCTTAAGGTTTGAGGGAGGAGGACTGGGTCTGGACCTCCTGGTTCTGAGGGAAGAGGGAGCTAGGGTTGGACCCCTGGGTGTGAGGGAGGAGAGCTGAGGTCTTGCAATCCTGGGTCTACCAAGGAAAGTCTGGACCCCTGAGACCTGAGCAAGTGTGATATACCCTACACCTTCCCCGAGCCCTCCCTGCACGGAAAGGGAGGTGGCTCCCAGGGTCAGTCTTTGAGTAAGTGTTGTCAGACTGCTGGGGGGGGGGGATCCAGGCCTTGCTGAGGACCCTGCAAAGCTGACCCTTGATAGCCCAGCTCCGGCGAAGGGAGCGAGGGGGAGAAGAAGTTATCGTTAGGCGGTGTCTCCTTGCTCCTTATCTAGCCCTTACCGTTTACTTGGTGCCACCCGGCAGTAACCGACAAAGGAAAGGTGGGAAGTGGTGCCTCCACCCCCACACACTACACAGATGCTTGATTTCCCCCAGAATGCACCTGTTATTCACTTGCCAGACAGTGGTTTGAACTCTAGTCCCTGGAGAAGCAAAGGCTGGGGGTTCAGACTCAAGAGTCGAAGAGGAGGAGGCTGGGAGAGTTGTACCAGGCATGGTGGTGGCACACCTGTGATCCAAGCACTGGGGACATGAAGGGAAGAGTATCAGAAGTTTAAGGCCAGCCTGGGCTACACAAGACCTTATTGCAAAAAAAAAAAAAAATTAAAAACAAAATACCGAGAGAACTAAACAACACGGGGAATCAGGAAAGCACATTGGATAGGGCCACCAATCAACCTTCGGAGGACCAGGGAGTGCAGGTGTGTCTGGAACGTGCCTTAACAAGCCCGTGGGATAATCTGACCTTGGTCAGGCTTGTGGCTTTAGTGGCTTCGGAGAGTGGAGGGCAAGGGTTAGTCTGTGGCCTGAGGGCCAAACACTTGTTCAACAGGAAAGTTGGGGCAGGGGCTGTGGATCTGGTCTGCTGGTGGGAAAGCAGATGGGAAGTTCCTCAGGGGAACTTCTGGGCCCCAGTGCTCAGCCTGCATTTGAGGACTGGGGGTTGGGGGGCAGTTACTGTAAAGTGACTGGCAGCCACATGGAGGGTCAGAGCAGGCCAGCTTCCTTCAGCCAAGTGGCCAAGGAGAGGGCAGCCACTTCGAGGGGGTGGGGCTGTGGAAAGCCATGCCAACAGGAAACATGGCTGGGGCCTGCCTGGCGCTCCCACGCTCCAGCACCGCGCCCAGCAGGAGAGGTAGGGACCTGGGAGTCCTGGCAGATGGGAAGAAACAGGGGGTCCTTCCTTCCCTGAGATCTGCCCTCACCCTTCTCACCTCATCTCACCTGCCCAGGCTCTTTCCTCCAGCTGTGATACCATCAGGGAATTGGTGCAACTCCCTGAACCTCAGTTTCCCCACCTGTTCAGATGCATGGCCATAAGCATCCTCCCATTTCTTCCTACCTTTGTTTGAACCAGCCCCCCCCCCTCAGCTCAGTCTGGCCTTGAACTGGCTGCGCAGCTGAGGACCACCTTGCACTTCTGCTCCTCCTGCCTCTGCTTCAGCAGATGCAAGTGCAGGGACCACAGGATGTGCCAGCACACTCAGTTTACAGAGAGACAGGGTTGAACCCAAGGGCTCATGCGTGCTAAGCAAACCTCTACCAAACGCACCACATCCTGCCCTGTGCTCTCTTCCCATGGCTGCCTGGCGACAGTCATGTCTCCCTCGCCAACTCCAACTCAAGCTAGCAGACTTATTTTGACAAGATGAAGACATCTGATGCTCAGGAGGAGGGCCAGGTGCCAAGACAGGGAGGAAGGGAAAGAGAACTCTGTGGATGAGGTGAAGTGGAGAGGATGGGGTGGACAGGGGCACGGGGAGATAAAAAGACACTGGAGGGAAAGATGAGCAGAGACAGACCACACAGAAAGGGACAGAGAGATGGAGCCTCAAAGACAGGGCTCCAGAGCCACTGAAAAACCCCAGTTGGAGAGATACACACCAGAAGGCTGTAGAAAGGCCATACAAAAGCAGGATGTTGTGGTGTATGCCCTTAATCCCAGCACTCAGGAGGCAGAGGCAAGTGGATCTCTGTGAGTTCACCCTCACACACACACCAGGGAAGGGCAGTAGCCCTGTCTGTAGAGTGCTTGCTCAACATACAAAAAGCCTTGGGTTCGAATCCTCCTCACTGGACGAATTGGGTATAATGATGCATGCCTGGGAGCCGGATCTTTTTCTAGACATCACATGTACACACACATGAGGAACACTTTCCCTAGGGAAAGGGAAAGAATGTGAGTTTCAAGACCCTCCTTGGGGGGGGAAGTGGAGAATGGGGGGCAGATCTGAGACAGGGCTGTCCGCTTGGGACTAGAGGATTCATTTCCCTTGAGGCAGAGGCAGAAGGATGAGGAGTTTGAAGTCGTCCTAGACTAACTAGCAAGTGCAGCATCAGCCAGAGGGGCTCCATGGTACCCTGTCACGATGCACAAAATCTAATCCTCTGGAGAGAGGGAGGGAAGAGACCCCACCCAGGTGGAGAAGTGGGAAGGTGTGGCATTGTTGTGAGGAAATGGCTGGTGTCTGATGGGGCAGCGGAGCAGACTGAAAAACTGAACCACGGTGAGCCTGGGAAGGATAAAGGGGGAGGGGAAGGCTGCGGACAACAGCACCATTGTTCAGGCAGGGGTGGGGGGAGGCCCCCAGGGGCAGGAAACTGGCCCTCTTCCCCTGCTCAGAGGCGGGGTGCTGGCCCAGGCCCAGCCAAGGAAGCTGGTAGAGGGCTGGGGAGAAACAGGTGCAGGGTCAAGGAAGGAATCAGGGAACCCCTGCCCTGGAGAGCTGTCTTCCTAGCCATCATCCATCTTAAGGACTTGAGCAGTTCTCGTCACCAGCTCTCAAACTCCTTCTTCCCTGGGCTTCAATCCCTCCAAGGCATTGCCACACACAGAAAGAAAGAAAAAAAACTTCTGGTGGTTTCTGTAGGCCCTGAACTTCCGCCCGCCCCGTGTGTCTGTGTGCCTTGGGCTTACAGCCAGGGGAAGTGGTGGGAGAGGAGAAGAAGGGGTTCAAGGAGCAAGATTGGATGCCCCTCTGGGAGCTAGGGCTGGGGATCTCAGGGACTCATTCCCCAGATGAGAGCAAGGAAGGGTATCTCTCTGCTCTGGCAGACTGAGTGACAATCTCACTTTTTCTGGAACTGGGGTTTGGGGGTAAGCCCTGCTTGCTGGAGTGGGAAGGAGCATCCTCGAGTGGGTGGATGTCTTATTCTGGACATCACATGTACACACAAATGAGGAAGTGCTCTTCATAGGGAAAGGGAAAGGATGTGGGTTTCAGACACCCCCTCCCGCCCTGGGAGAGTGGAGGGTAGAGGGTGATCTGGGACATGGCTGTCTGGTTGGGGACAGGGTGAGGCAGGGTTTTGCTATTTAAGCCCAGGTAGATACAGACACCCTTCTTTCTCAACTTCCTGAGGGCTGGGACTATAAGCGTCACCACCACACTAGACTCAAGAACAGTGTTTGAGACATTCTGTTAGGAAACTGATTTGGGGGCCAGAACATTGGGAATGGAGAAAGACGGCCTTATTGAAAGAGGGGAATGGGGACGGATGGGCCTGAAGCGCCACTCACTGTCTCTTGTCCTCCCACAGTGGGTGCTGTACCTGCTCTTAGTTAAGTGCTTGATCACCCTGTCCACTGTCTTCCTCCTCTGCCTCATTGTGGCCTTCCATGCCAAGGAGGTGCAGGTAAGTCGGGTCCTACCCCTCGGCTTGGCTCCCCATATATGCCACCTCCTTTTCCTGCCCTGAAATGCATGTGTCTACGCCCTTGCCCGCTGGGATGGAGTAAAGCACAGACAGACAGACAGTCGGACGGACAGATTCTGCTGGAGTATCTGATCTATGCCCCCGTGCTTCTTGCCCACTTAGGGATGGTGATCCTGTCTGCCCTTCCAGGTCCCAACACCCCTTGTTTTGTTTTGTTCTTTTATTATTTTTGGTGCTGGGGGTTAAAGTCAGGACCTTGCACATGTTGGTAAATGAGCCACACCCCAGCCCCTCACTGAGGGATTCTAGGCAGGGGCTCTACCACTGAGCCACACCCCAGCCCCTCACTGGGGGATTCTAGGCAGGGGCTCTACCACTGAGCCACACCCCCAACCCCTCACTGGGGGATTCTAGGCAGGGGCTCTACCACTGAGCCACACCCCCAACCCCTCACTGGGGGATTCTAGGCAGGGGCTCTACCACTAAGTTACATTCCAAACTTCTCTACAACTGTTATTAGTGAGAATAATAGTGTATACTTAAAATTTTAACTTATATTTATTTATAGGGACCCATAAGTGGAAGTTAGAAGATAGTTTATGCAAATCAGTTCTCTCCTTC
This sequence comes from Microtus pennsylvanicus, assembly GCF_037038515.1. NCBI lineage: Eukaryota > Metazoa > Chordata > Mammalia > Rodentia > Cricetidae > Microtus > Microtus pennsylvanicus. Next base: position 140,244,384 of record NC_134579.1, on the reverse strand, counting down.
TACTTTGTAGGTTTTGGGGATCAAACTTGGGTCATAGGGTTTAGAAGTAAAGGACTTGGCTTGCTGAGCCATTACACAGACCCCAAAAGAATGTGTACTTTTACCCAAGTGCCTCCCTGAGTGTTACTGTACATGGCTGAGAGACACTATTTTACATGGGAGTGGGGCACAAGGATCTGGGGAAATGGAAATGGGATTATATCTCAGAGAGATCAGAGTTTAAGGATGGCTAAGAAGAGTTGCTGAGTCTGGAGGGGGGTACATTACCAAGAAGTGGAGACTTTAGGGGCTGGCACTATATTGTATGTTGTGTTAGGTGACTTGGGATTGAAATAGGTGGGAATACAGCAATATAGGACAGAGATCCAGAGGTGTGGCTCAGTGGTGGAGCCCCTGCCTAGAATCCCCCAGTGAGGGGTGGGGGTGTGGCTCAGTGGTAGTGACCCTGCCTAGAGTCCCCCAGTGAAGGCTAGGGGAGAAGTTCCATGATAAAGTACTTGTCAAGCATGCTGAAGAGTTTTATCTCCAGCATTGCGGGGGGAGGGGAATCACAGAGTTGTTCATGCCCTGGGCCCACTGTTTCATTGACCTGTTGTGAAACCCAGGCCTCAGTTTCCAGATGTTTAGATTGGAAGTATAGTGCATGAATCTCACTCTGTATTTGTAAGCATTTATTGGGACACATGTACAGGGGTCAGAGCAATCCTGGGGCATCCAGAGGGTGCTGCCTAAATGGAACTAGGCAGCACCCTCTTGAAGTCCCAGCACTTGGGAGTCAGAGGCAGGAGGATCACGAATTCGAACCCAGCCTTGGCTATAATTACATTTGTGTGTGTGTGTGTGTGTGTGCGGGCGCATATAAAGATACAGCACTGTATGCAGTCAGCGCTCTCCTTCAACAGTGGGTCCTAGGGATGGAACTCGGAGTCAGGCTTGGTGGCTAGTGTCTTTTCTCATTAAGCTATCCCACGGGCCCTGACTATTATTTCTGCCAGTGGCCTTACTCCAGAGCCATAGTGGGGAGAGCCCCCAGGAGTGGAAACTAAGCCCTGCGAGGAAGACGGTTCTGTCTCATTCACTACACATTCGTAGTGTCTAGAAGTTGTCACTGCACACAGTAGGCACTTAATTCATGTAGGAGGAGTATACCTTCTGCAAGTGAGCCACAACTAGCCAGGAGAGTTTGAGAGTGGAGAAAGTGAAGAGACAGCTTGCTGGGTTCCAGACGCCTGCCCTCCTCCCTTCTCTCCCCCCCCCCCCCGACCAGCCCCACGCCCTGCGCAGCTATCTCTATCCTTTCCAAGCCCAGGGCGTCCCCCATATCTTATCTCGGGGCGCAGGCCGGGTGTGCCACCGTTTGCCCTGCACCTGACCCTCTCTCTTCCCCTGTCTGCCCCTTCCCGGCAGCTGTTCATGACCGACAACGGGCTCCGGGATTGGCGGGTGGCGCTAACCCGGCGGCAGGTGGCGCAGATCCTGCTGGAGTTGCTGGTGTGCGGGGTGCACCCGGTGCCCCTGAGGAGCCCGCACTGCGTCCTGGCCGGGGAGGCCACCGACGCACAGCCCTGGCCGAGCTTCCTGGGCGAAGGGGAGGCGCTGCTGTCCCTGGCCATGCTGCTCCGTCTCTACCTGGTGCCCCGCGCGGTGCTGCTGCGCAGCGGCGTCCTGCTCAACGCCTCCTACCGCAGCATCGGGGCGCTCAACCAAGTTCGCTTCCGCCACTGGTTCGTGGCCAAGCTCTACATGAACACGCACCCGGGTCGCCTGCTGCTGGGCCTCACGCTCGGCCTGTGGCTCACCACAGCTTGGGTGCTGTCTGTGGCTGAGAGGTGAGGGGCCTGGAAAACAGGGAGGGGACATCAGGGCCTGCTGGGTATGGTGGTGCAGGCTGCAAGGCTGTGGGCCAGCCAACATCAGCAGGGCAGGCTCACACTTTCCGTCCGTCCTTCTTGGCTGGGAAATCCTACGCCCTCAATAGGTTGTTCCCAACCAATCCTCTGGGCCACCTATAACACACACAGAGACACACAGACACACACACACAGCCCCTAGGCAACCCCACCCTGTGGTTCCCATGCTGAGTCCAGATTAAGACTCTGTAATAGGGCCAATCCTAAGTAACCACCTTGTTGAAAGGGAACAGCTTTTCCAAATTAGCAGGTACAGTAAGTGCTTGCTGTCACTGGAAAGCAGACATTTGGAACCACTTTGAAGAGGATTTCCCTGAAGTCCCTAGCTGTTGCTTAGCAACTGTAAATAGGTGGGGGCTCGATGGGATCCCCACAGAGCCTCACTGTCTCCCTTACAGAGAAATCTAGCCTGTGGTGTGTGTGAGAGCTGACAGCAGGGCCTGCTGCAAAGGTGGGTTTCCAACCTAACAAAGCTAAACCTTTGGAGCCCCAACTCTCCACCCTAGGGCCTCAGCCTCCTGAATGCTGGGTTACAGGTGTGCCCCATCGTGTCCTGTTCCGGACAAGTTTTTTTCTTTTCTTTTCAAAGAGAGGTCAATCACAAACTGCATGGTGGCACACTGATGAGGCAGACGCAGGGGGATCTCTGTGAGTTTGAGGCCAGCGTGGTCTAAAGAGTGAGCTCTAGGTCAGCCAGAGCTAGGAGAAACCCTGACTCAAAAAACAAACAAACAACAAAAGAGAGATCGATCATTTTGATCCTGATCTATTACTTGAAGGCCTTGTAGCCTCTTTGTGGGTGTTAGAGGTGTTCCTTCCTCCGGATAGAGCCTGCCTGGCCACTGCACTTCAGGCTGGGTCTTCAGGCTCAGCCCTCACCCCCACACACTGGATCTAGCAGCCCTGGTTGCCTAGCTGAGCTCAAACAGGATCTAGGATCCATGGCTGTCAGCTTTTCCAACACTTCTACCCTTTAACACAGTTCCTCGTGTTGTGGTGAACCCACAACCATAAAAATATTTTTATTGCTAATTTCATAACTGTAGTTTTGCTACAGTTATATGTTATGTGTCATAATGTAAATATCTGATATATAGGATATCTGATAAGCGATTCCCAAGAAAGGGGTCGTGACCCACAGGCTGAGAGCCACTGTCCCAACACGATTTGGATTCTAGACCTGGATTTCTGCAACCCAAAGTGGTTGAACATCTGAGCCAGGTCACATGGTGGAGAAAAAGACCTGCATTTTTGGCTTTCCATCCGGGTGCCTCTTTGGATTAAGAGTGGGGAGGTAGGAGCGGGAGCACCAGCACCCCCAGGCTGGGGTCTCAGAACTAAGTTCCCTTTGCCCATAGGCAGGCTGTCAATGCCACCGGGCACCTCACAGACACGCTGTGGCTGATACCCATCACATTCCTGACCATTGGCTATGGGGACGTGGTACCTGGCACCATGTGGGGCAAGATCGTCTGCTTGTGCACTGGAGTCATGGTGAGTGCCACTCCACCCCCTCACCCTGCCTGCTGCTTAACCGCATGGCTCGGGAAGCCATGAACCAACACAGGCCCTCCCTGATGTCCCTGAGGAATGTGGGTGTCTGAACCCCACCCCTGACAGCTTCGTTCTTTATTCAAGACCCAGATACCCAGAACCATTGCGTTCTCTTCGTCCTCTCCCTCCCCCGCTTATCCTCCTCCTCCTTTAAGTTAGGGGTTGGGTTTGCTAAGTAGCCCAGGCTAGCCTCAACCTCCCTATGTGCTCCAGGCTGGCCTCAAACCCTCGGTCCTCCTGCTTTAGCCTTCAGCATGCTGGATACGACATACTAAAAACCCATTTTCTCTTGAGACAGTGCCCTTTACTCCTTCCTAGAACCCAGGTTCCATTTCCTCAGACCCAGGCCCCAATTTTCCAGTCTTTCCTTCCTGAGCCAAGGGATCCAGTCTCCTGTCCTCCCCTTGGGCATAGAGTCATCATCTGGAGTATGTTTTGGGGACCAGCCTTCATAGATTCGAACCTCACTTTGTTCCTTGCCAATTGGAAGCTCAAGCAAACTGCTTGATGTTTTTGGGCCTCAGTGTTCCCGTCTATAAAGTGGGTGGGTCCCAGTCCCAGCATCCTCCTGTGGGATTGTTGAGCGGTAAATGAAGAACATCATATCAAAAGCTCAAAACAGGAAGTATTCAGTAAATGCCCTGGGGGAAGATGATGGTGGTGGGGGTGGAGGGGCAGATGACGATTGAGGAGGTGGGGGGTGACAGTTGAGGGGGTGGGGGAGAGATGACGGTTGAGGAGGTGGGGGTGACAGTTGAGGGAGTAGAGGGTGATGGTTGAGGGGTGGGGGAGATGACGGTTGCTATGACCAATCCTACACATCTGTTCTGACCCCCCTCCTGACTCTCCATGAGGAAGCGGGGGTTGGAGGACCCGTTGCTTTAACGGATCCCCACCATTTGGCTGCCCCACCAGGCCAAGGCAGAAGCTCCTAGCCCCAGGCCGTTTCCTCCCTACAGTTGCCCTCCTTACCACAGATCCTCCCCCGACCAGTTTCTCTCACCCAGCCCCTGCCTTCAGGGCCCAGCTCCCAGTACTTTGGTCTAGGCCTTCCCACAGGGGACCCAAGCCACCAGCTCCCAGCTCCGATGCTGCCCCCCCCCACATGCTGAGTCCCTCAACCTTGAGTCCATGACACCCAAACAGTAGTGAGAGTTTGGGTCAAAGGAAAGGCCAGAAGGATATTCCCAAGGGTCAGGGACCCTCAGGACTGTATCATTTGACCAAAAACAGAAACCACGTGAAATGAGATGACTAGACACCACCATTTTCAAATAATATTTCATTGTTTATTTGGGAGGGCATGTCTGTTGGCATTCATGTCGAGGGGGTGGGGTCTCTGCTTCCACCGTAATGGTTCCGGGATTTGAACTCAGATCATCAGGCCTAGAGGCAAGTGCCTTTTACTCCCTGAGCCATCTTGATGACCCTTTTTTGTGTTTTTTTTGGGGGGGGCGGAGGGGTGGACAAAGGGCTCAGGTAGCCCACCCACGCTGGCCTCAAAGGTGCCATGTAACACAGGCTGATCCTCCTGCCTCAGTGCTGTCCCCTCTTCCCCTGGCACTGGATACACAGGTATATGTCATAGAGGCCGGCCCTGTAGCAGACTGGTCCTCTGCCAGTTTCTGCTCTGACGCTTTGCAGGTGGCAGCTGGTGGCATTTACACTACCTCCCCTCTTCAAAATAGTCGTCTAAGGAAAGAGGCATTCAAGCTGTGGGGCGGGGATGAGTGGGGTATGCCTGTGATTCCAGAACCAGAGAGGCACAGGCTGGAGGATTGATGCAGCTTTGTGGGTAGCCTGGGCTACATAGAGTGACTCTGCACCCTCAAATAAACAGGGCTGGGAATCTGGCTTGTCCAGCATGCATAGAGACCTGGGTTAGGCCGCCAGTACTGTATTAACTGGGCACAGTGATAGTGCCTGTACTTCCAGCACTTTGGAGTTGGAGGCAGAAGGATCGGAACTTTGTGGCCAGCCTGAAAGGCAGTTCTGATGGCGGTGGAATGGCAACGGTTGTACCTGCTCTCTGTGGCTGTGAGATGACAGAAGGGAGCTGGTGACGTACGACTGACCCTCGGAGTCCCACAGCCTCACACGCCTTGCTTGCTGTACTCACAGGGGGTCTGTTGCACTGCCTTGCTAGTGGCTGTGGTGGCCCGGAAGCTGGAGTTTAACAAGGCGGAAAAACACGTGCACAACTTCATGATGGATATTCATTATGCCAAAGAGGTGAGGCTGGGTACTGGGCACCCAGACCGGGGCTGTAACTCAGTAGTTAGAACGCTTGCCTAGGGTGCATGGGACCCTGGGTTCAATGCCCAGCACCAAATAAATGGCACAGTGGTACAGGCCTGTAATCCCAGGATTCAGAGGATCAGGAGTTCAAGGTCATCCTCACCTGCTGAGTGAATTCGTTCAAGGCCAACTGGGCTACAGGAGACCTGGATTTAAAAAAAAAAAAAGCCAGTTCCCTTAAAGCTAGCCATAGAGGTTCATGCCAGTAACCTCAGGAGGATTAGGCAGTAAAACTGAGGCCAACATGGGCTACATAGCAAGACCATAAAGGAAAAAAATCCAGTCCCCCTTCTCCAAGCCAGGTCTTTCAGATTACAAGGGATCCCTCTCGCTGACACTGTGCCCCCATCAGATGAAGGAGTCAGCAGCACGCCTCCTGCAGGAAGCCTGGATGTACTACAAGCACACTCGCAGGAAGGACTCCCGAGCTGCCAGGAGGCATCAGCGCAAGTTGCTGTCCGCCATCTACACGTGAGGGTCTCTCGGGGTCCCTGTCACCTCTCTGTTGGCTCCTGTGTGCATGTCCAGGCCTGTCCACCTGGATGGGAATTCAGTGTCGGTGGTCCTGGATTCCCGGATTTGCTCCTTTGTGCTCTGTTCCCCTCCTCACCCCTACTCTCTGAGGTAATCAGGGACCAGGGTTGTAATTGAGTCCTCCTCCCCACAGGTTCCGCCAGGTACGGCTGAAACACCGGAAGCTCCGGGAACAAGTGAACTCCATGGTGGACATCTCCAAGGTACCAGGCCCTTGAGGTGTGCGGGAGGCCTTGGGAGGCAGAGACAGGCAGATCTCAAAGTTCAATAGAGCTCTACAGAGCAAGTTCCAGGTCTACACAGAGAAACCTTGTCTTAAAAAAAAAAGAAAGAAAATAAAGAAAAACGAAAGGTTAAAAAATATAAATAAATAAAAGGGAATCACTGCAGGGAGCTGGAACGCACAGATGTGTGGCAGAGGTTATAAAATGAAGATAAAAGCTTCCTACGCACATGTGAGACACCGTTCCCTTTTAGACGTAAGAAAAAAAGCACACAAAGAATGCCAATGTTTGGTTTCAAATTATCTTTATTACTTACATGTGGACATATATAAAATTTCCCTCCAGGTGCAATTCTTATTCAAATAAAACCAGGCAGATTTACACAGCTCTCAAACACTGGCAACAAGCCCAACTTGGAAAAGAAATTGACAGACACAATGACAAGCGATGACATTGTTTTAGTGAAAGCCACTTCCCATGCTGTTGTGAAGTGGCTGCCTGAGGGTAGAATGGTCTCCACCAGCGATGGTGACGTTGTACCCCTTGGCCTGGCTCATGTTGCTCTTTCCTTATGGCCTTTGCCGTTTGTCATTAGCCCAGCACTACTCAAACAGCCACCTTTGGCACCAAAGCCATGGTAAACACAAAGACACAGGTCCCCAAACAACATGACACGTTGGAGGAAGGACAGGGTGGCTAGGGTCAGCCAGAACAGGTGGGAGTGATGCAGTATGAGCACCCAACTGGAGAGTTTCTGCAGCAAGCTCTGAAGGTGGGGGATGCGTGCCTGTCTGGCATGCGAGACCCCCTGAGTTTAGTCCCCAGCCCTCCAGCCTTTGGGAGGCAGAGGCAGGAGGATCAGAAATTCAGGGTACTTAGATCTGAAGAGATGGCTCAGCAGTTAAGAGCACTACTGTTCCCAGCGCCCGCATGGCAGCTTCCATCTGCCTGTTAACTTCAATAACACAGTAAATTCAATTCCAGCCTGCTCCCAAAAGGTCTTACAGACCCCCAAGGATCCTCAGGATCCTCTCCAGAATAAGGCTGCCTGGGTCTGGAGGCCAGGCATCACCAATTCCACAAATGATTAATGAATCTGAATGAGCACATACTTCATGTTAGGCCTTCTCATGACACCTCCCTGCTGTTTCCACCAGAACAGAGTTCCCACCCCTGGGGCATGTTTTTTGTTTGTTTGTTTGGTTATTTTGAAAGGGGGTCTTCAAATTAACTCATATTAGCCGGGCGCATGCCTTTAATCCCAGCACTTGGGAGGCAGAGGCAGGTGGATCTCTGTGAGTTCGAGACCAGCCTGGTCTACAGAGCTAGTTCCAGGACAGGCTCCAAAACCACAGAGAAACCCTGTCTCGAAAAAACAAAAAAAAAATAGGAAACAAATTAACTCACGTTAGCCAAGGATGACCTTGAACTCCTGGCCTTCCTATCTCTGCCTGTCCACTTACTAAGTGCTGGGATTACAGATGTGGATCACCACGCTGGGGATCAAACCCAGGGTTTTGGGAGTACTAGACAAGAACTCTACCAACTGAGCCACATTCTATGCCTGCCCCTAGACTTTAGTTTTCTTTAGATTTGTTTTACTTTACGTGTATGATTGTTGTGCCTGTATGTATGAATGTGTATGCCTTCTGCCTCTGGATGCCATCAGAGCCCCTGGAACTGGAATTACAGGCAGTTGTGAACCACCCAATGTGGGGTGCTGGGAACTAAACCCAGGTCTTCCAACAAGAGCAACCAATGCCCTTAACCTCTGAGTCATCTCTCCAGCCCCTGCCACTTTGACTTTTAGGAGACTCTTAAGCCTAACACAGCACCTGCCAAACACCAGGGTCTGAGAGGTTCACAGAAGATACGGTTAGAACAGTGCTCAAGGGCCAGAGAGGGCGTGTGTGCACCCTGCCATCCCACCCTGCAGAGCAGACAGGACCTCTCGACACCCTCACTACAGCGTTCCCTTCCCACTCAGATGCACATGATCCTGTGCGACCTGCAGCTGGGTCTCAACACCTCGCACCGGGCCCTGGAGAAGAGAATAGACGGGCTGGCAGGCAAGCTGGATGCCCTGACCGAGCTGCTGGGCACTGCCCTGCAGCAACAGCAGCTACCAGAACCCAGGCAGGAGGCCACGTAGCTGGTAAGGGGGCAGGAACTGGGCCAGGAAAAACCCTAAGGAAGAGACAGGCACCTGGTGGCTTGTTGCCCATGTAAAAAGTCACCCTTTCTCTTAAGCTGTGTCACCTCTTAGGGCTTTTGAGTTCTGGGCTGGACTGAGGAAGAGAGCCTGAGGGATTTTAGGCAGGTGCTCTACCACTGAATCATGCCCCAGCCTCTCACCTGGCCCTCTCCCTTTCTTTGATTGGTCTCCGTCCCCATGTCCGCTTGTACCCCCTTTCCTGGACCTTTGCACCTTTCTCTCTTCCCTTACCTGGCTTCCGACAGCCTCCACCTCTGGTGTCCTTGCCCTGTGCTTTCTAACCTACTACCCATCTACCACCCCTTTGTCTTCAGCACCCACGGAAGAAGAATCAGGCTATGTACCCCAGGACTGACCTCAACAACATCCTCCCTACCACTTCTGACCGAGTCCCATGAATAAAGCACTTCAAGATGCTAGGACCAAAGCGGGCCCACGTTGAGATGCACGGACTCTCTGGTGGTAGCGGCTTGGATCTCCAACCGTGATGGGATCATGGCCACCACCTCACACATGCGCTCATCAGAAGCCTTCTTGCTGTGCTGCTGTTCACGACCTCTCAAGCTCTGTCAAAGGTGAAGGTGCCTAGGGCTAGACTACAGGTTCCTGGGGAGAGAGGCAACTGGTAGCCTGGGGTCCAGGATGCTGGGAAGCTTCAGTTAAGGGAGGGCTGGCCTCGCTGAAGGAACCAGGTCCGAGAGGCAGGAGCCGGTGCCCCCTGGTGGACGCCATGGAAGACGCCGCTTTCCCAGAAGGCAGAGACGTCTGCTGGGAGGAGAGGTGTGGGTGCCGCTCATCTGTCCACTGTCACACTTTGTAATAAATGGTAAACAAAGCCAGACGCAGCAGTTTCTTTCCCAACACCAGAGTCCTTCAGACCTTCCTGTGGAAGGCGCTTGCCCTATCCAAGCTCAGTTTCCATCTATTGAGGAAGCCTGAGCAGGGTATGATGGCAAATACCTCACCAACTGTTTTGAAAATGGGTCTTCAGCATCTCAGGCCGGCCTCAAACTAACTCACGTAGCCAAGGATGACCTTGAACCCCTGACCTTCCCATCTCTACCTGTCCACTTACTGAGAAGCTGGTGTTACAGATGCAAATCACCATGCTTGTTATATTTTAGCATCATTCGCTGTCCCTGCTCTGTTTCTGGATCTGTGGTGCCACACCTCTAATCCCAGCACTTGGGAGGCAGAGGCAGGAGGATCTCTGTGAGTTCAAGGCCAGCTTGGTCTAGAGGTACCTACTGACTACCACAACCCACCCACTACCCACAGATACATAAATGGAAAACAAACAAACAAAAATGCTATCCAAGTCTCCTGAAGTGCCCACGCCCAGCCTCATAAGCTAGGCTGTTGTCATGGACACCCTGTCCAGATCCGAGGCCAGAGCAAGGCGCTTGAATTCCAGCAGATGGACAAGATTCTGAGTCTACCTTCTACTTGCTGTTGACCTAGGACAGGCAGCTTCATTCACTTCTCTGAAGACTTTTTTAACCACCTGTGAAGTGCTGTGTCTCCATGGAACTGCTGGGAAGATCTAAGGAAAAACAGTGCCATAGAGGGCCGGCCAGCATGTAATATTGCCCAAGTGGGAGAGGCTGTTTTCACCATGGCTAATAATTTTCACACATGGTATGTGGCTGCCCAGTCCTCGCTGACTTCCCCCTATTCATTCACGCCTGACCCTGTCCTAGATGCCAAGTCACACGAAGGGCCGGGCGGTGGTGGCGCACGCCTTTAATCCCAGCACTTGGGAGGCAGAGGCAGGTGGATCTCTGTGAGTTCGAGACCAGCCTGGTCTACAAGAGCTAGTTCCAGGACAGGCTCCAAAACCACAGAGAAACCCTGTCTCGAAAAAAAAAACAAACAAACAAGTCACACGGAGGGATGAGTAGGCATCCACTGTGCCGCAAATAGTAGTTTCACAACTGCTCACGTGGAGCTGCCTGGGTCTCAGGAAGTGAGGAGCCGGAGCTGACAGAGCACCTACTCTTTGGACCCTGCTTCTTGCATTTTGTATTGTTTGGGTTTATGTGTGTGTGTGTGTGTATTTGTGAGTATGTATGCATGTAAGGGTTTATGTGTGTGTGTGTGTGTATTTGTATGTATGCATGTAAGGGTTTATGTGTGTGTGTGTATTTGTGAGTATGTATGCACGTAAGGGTTTATGTGTGTGTGTGTGTTTGTGAGTATGTATGCATGTAAGAGCCACAGGTCAAGCTTGAGTGTCATCCCTGGGCTCTGCTCTACCTTTCTCTTCTTCTGAGGCAGGGTCTCACTATGGAGCTCTGGCTGTTCTGGAACTCGCTCTTGTAGCCCAGGCTGGCCTCCAATTCAGAGATCCATCTGCCTCTGCCTCCTGAGTGCTGGGATTAAAGGTGTGAGCTGCTAGGTTGGGCCCCTACCTTTCCTTTCTTTTCTGTGCTTTTTCTTTTGGGACAAGATTTGTCATTGGTATGGAACACACTACACCCATTCATGGCTGGGAGTGCCAGGCATCAGCCTGTGTTTGCCTTCCCAGGCACTGCCACGTCTGGCTGATGTAACACGGGTTCTGGGATCCAAGCCTCATGCTTGCTCCACGTGCACTGTGCCAACTGAGGCATCTCCCCAGCCCCGCTATTTTATTTGAGACAGGGTCTCATTATGTAGCCCTGGCTACCCTGGTATTTTGTAGTCCAGGCTATCCTTGAACTCAATCCTTGCTCAGCCTCCTAAGTGCTGGAATTACAGTCATGTGCCACCTCTGGCTAGTACCCTGTTTTGTTTTAAAAAACACATTTTGTGTGTTGTATGTGTGTATTTGTGTGGACACCATGGGCACATGTGGCAGGTCAGGGGACAACTTACAAGAGTTAGTTCTTTACTTCTTTGATAGGAGTCCCAAACAGGTCACCAGGCTTGGAGACAAGTGCCTTTGCTCCCTTAGCCTCTCTCCAGCTCTCTGTCTTTAGAAACCCTTAACCCCCACCATCACACATGCCTCAACTTCCCCATTACACAGAACTAGAAACTGAGCTTGCAGAACACACAGGTCTGATCCGAGGTCCCAGCCAGGAAGCCACACATCCGGCTGCATAGCCCAGCTTCCCAGCCAGCCCTCGTGTCCCCTGGCTGGTCTGCCCGCCTGCCCTGCCCCATGTGAGTCAGAGCCCAGTGGCCTTGGGCCTGGGACCCAGGCTGCATTCCTGCTACCCAGGCTGAATCATCCTGGCTGGAAGGGGGAAGCCCAGGCTACGAGTCATTCTGGCTGAGCTATCTTTGGACTTCCCTCCAGGTCCTCTGCCAGTCTCACCCCTGGGCTAAACTGGAGTATCCACCACCTACTGCCTCCACTGTCCTTCCTCTGCATGCCTGCCCACTTGGTGGCTAAGCAGAGGTTCCAGAAACAGGTTGGAGGGGTTCCAAAGATGTCCATCCCCTGCAAGAGGCCCTCAGGTCTAGGACTATATCCTATCAACTCGCTCCTATGGGACCACTATTTCCAGATTCCCTTCAGCTGGGAAACTTCTGCCTACTCCTCCTTTGGGCCTTGGCTCAGATGCCCCTTCCTCCAGGAAGTCTTCCAGGAAGCCCTTTCTAGTGACCTCTCCTGTCATCATAATATTGATCAAGCCAAGCACCATGTTAAGCTCTTTATAAAACTTCACTAGTGCAGGGAAAGGAAACACGGGGGCGGGGGAGGGTTGAGTTTTCTACATGAGTTAACTAAGTAGTGGACAGACAATAAATCTGCACAGGCTGGAGTTGTAGCTTAGCAGTAGAGTGTGTCATGCTCTGAGTTCAAATCTTGACACTACACAAAAACAAAAAAGTCAAAGAAACCTATCCAAAACTGTAGCAAAGAGATAGGGGAAGCCAAATGTTAGGGTGCATACCTTTAATCCCAGAACTTAGATGGCTGAGGAAAGAAGTCATGAGTTCGGGGCCAGCCTGGGCCACAGAGTGAGATTCTGTCTCTTAATAGATAAAGAAATGAGGAGTCATAGGGAAGTGGGATGTGGTCCTGCACCCCACTACTCAGTCAAGAGGTCGCTCAGTCACCATTACATTATATTTTAGCATCTTTGACTTTCCCTGATGCTTCTGGAACCCTTTAGCAAGGGATATGGGAACAGAACGATGGTTTCCCTACAGCTCCATAGATGGAGTGCCCCTTCAGCTGGCCTTCCCAGTCTGTGTACTCTACCATCTCCCAAGGCCACGAGGCCAGAGACCGATCTCTGAGACCTGCAAGTCCTCACAGCTGCTCTGCCGAAGGGGATGGCCATCACGCTAACTAGCTCTCTGTCACATCTTCAGTACCAAAGGTCCCCGCACACCAGCGATCTTAGAAAATGTCCCTAAGGAAAAATGTTTCATATATCTGGGTAGTCAGAAGCACCCTGCCATCAGAGAACTCAGACTTAGAGGTGGGGGCGAGGAATGCAGCTCAGTGGTAAAGTGTTTGCCCAGAATGCAGGAGGTCCCGGGTTCCATTTACAGCAACACACACAGACTCTCAAACACATGCAAGCACACAAGCACACACAAACACACATACATGCATGCACATCTTCAATGATTTTGACTGAAACAAAGGCAGAAACACAAGCGGATTTTGGCTGACACTGGGAGCCCCCACAAGAGACCCTTTGTCCTGGGGTAGCTCGGCTCTGTCCCTATTCTCAGGGGGGCTCAGAGCCTGACTCCCCTCTTCCCATGGCTGTACATTCCCCTTTATCATATCAATGCTTCCTAAAAGCCCCATGCCAGGCGGGAGCTGAGCTGCGGATGTTGAGTCAGAGGGTGCTGGCCTCCAACAGTCTGGTGAGATGAGTTGGGTTACTTCCCTCTCCTATTTCTGTTCTGCCTGCACTCCCACGAGGACATGTGGGGGAGCAGGGCTCATAGAGGAGTCAGAAGGGCCAGAGGCCAGCCTCCCTCCTTAATGTATACCATACTCCTCATTGCCCTGAGGACCTTCCTAACATCCAGACTGATTGCACCGTTTCCCGTTCAAAATCCACAGTGGCTTCCAGGGGCTTTCTGTCAAGGGCTAGCTGCAAGGCCTAGCACAGACACTCAATCTCTGCCTCCGACCCCCATTACTTTGCACTGCTAGGGACTGAACCCAGGACCTTATATGCAGTAGACAACATGCTGGTGCTCTATCTCCACCCTCACTGTTGGATTCAATTCCAGGAAATGCTCTACCACTTGAGCCATGCTCCCAGCCCCTCACTGGGGATTTTTTCTTCAGTTGTGCACACATGTGCATGCGTGGGTATGCACATGGCATAGCATGTTTGTGGTAGTTGGAGGGCAACTTGTGTGAGTTGGTTTGCCTCTTCTGTGTCCCTTGTGGGGCACAGGGATCAAACCCAGACCAAATGTCAGCACTGGCAGGGAGCACCAGCACCTGCTAAGCCGTCTCCCTGGCACCTTGGTGCACTTGGACCGATGCACTCTCATGACTAGTCACCACTCAACCCAAGCAAGCAGTCCCCAGCCCTCTCGAGGCTCTCAGGGCCACTGCAGTCCTCCGCCCGCTGGCTGTCTTCCATGCCGTCCCTCCTGGTGCGGTTAACCTGGAAGAGATCTTGGGGTTCACCTGCTTAGGGCGCAGGAAGTGAGTGGGATTCACAGCTGCTGTTATGTCCTCCATGGACATTATGCCCACCCAGGGCAGGGGTGTTCTGGGGTGTCAGAGGCCCCATGAGCCTTCACCTGGAGTTTCTTCAAGGCCTGGCTCTGTTTGCCTTCCCCAGCCCCCCTCCCCGTCCCAGTAGGTCCCCTTCTGTGGCTCCCTTACCCCACTATTCTCCTCCTCCCTCGCCCCATTGCTTACAACAATCATCTCCAGCATTTGTAGCATGATTTATCATCCTCTGTAAACACCCTCACTCCGCTGGCTGTGCAGAGACCTGTTTGGAGCCGATGTGCTGGGGAGTCTCTGCCAGCATACCAGAGCCAGGCGGTGACAGGGCAGAGGGAGTGCCAAATGCCAAAACCTTCCTCCCTCTTACCAAACGAGGTGAGCCTTCTGTCCTGTCAGTACCCTCCCTCATTTCCTTGTGGACAGACTCCTGAGCTGCGCATGGCAGTGCTGGCCTGTAACCTCACATTCCCAGTGCTCAGTGAGTGGAGGCAGGAGGACCAGGCAGGCAGGCAAGGTCATCTGCAGCCAGCAGTCTATAGTATGTGAGACCTAGTCTTGAAAGGAGACAAAGAGAAAGAAGGAAAGAAGAAGAGGATCAAGGGAGGGAGAGGGCAAAAGGCAGGGAAAGACTAACTTTAACTCTCATCTCTCCTAGAACTTGCTCGCACTCACCTCAGACACACGTCTTATAAACATCTCGTCGGGACTGTAAGGGACCCTTTAGGTTCTATGTGGTACTTAAGGCCCACCAGCCACCAAACAGCCAAACATTCAGATCTGAAGATCAGCCTTTCAGTTCGTCCATTCCTTTATGTATTAAACAGGCACCCAAACCCAGGGCCTCTCACAGGCCGGGTGTGCAGTGCACTCTGCTGGGTTGCACGGGTCTTGGTTTTAAGCACTGCACACTTTGCAGGTGTGGTGCGCACCTTTAATGTCAGCGCTCCAGAGCCAGAGGCAGGCCCATCTCCGTGATTTTGAAGGCAATCTCTTGTTTGAAGACTGTCTCAAAAACAAAACAAACAAAAAAAACGAAACAAAAACAAATACCGTACAATTATCGGTTCTGGAAATCGTTCAAAGCCAGCCCTTAAGGAACACAAGGTGGGTGACATGTGACACGGAAGACTTTGACCAAAAGCTGATGAAGCAGATACACAGACGGCAGGCTGGCTCAAGTCACTTAGGTTAGGTTGGAGATCAGTTTAGGTCATCCATCATGACAGGTGTTGGGGCATCAGAACCTTCTAGAGAACTAGCCTAGGAAAATGACTCGGAATTGAAAAATTATTCCATGTTATTGCAAGAAGGTCACCCATCTTGTGTCTTTCATGTGTTTTGCATTTTTTGAGACAAGGCCTCACTAGGTAGGCCACTGGTGACTGTCCTGCCTCAACCTTTTGAGGGCTGTGATAACAGGCATGTGCCACCACACTCTTCATGGACTCTCTCGGCAAAGCTACACTTCTCCCAAGATAAATGCTGACAAACAGCTCACAGAATATGCACTTCGATTTTGAGAAATTTTCATGATAGTTAGAATGGGGAGTTTAAATGCTTTGCCTGGGCGTGTGATGGGAATTACTGTAAGATCTCAAAAGTTCAAGGACTGCCTAAGTTACAAAGTGAGTTCTAGGCTAGCCTGACCTACTTACTGAGACACTGAAATACTGCTTCAAAGTGAAACCATTAAAAGAGAGGCTGGGGGTGTGGTTCAGTGGTAGAGCCCCTTCCTAGAATCCCCCAGTGAGGGGCTGGGGTGTGGCCCAGTGGTAGAGCCCCTGCCTAGAATCCCCAGTGAGGAGCTCTGGGGGTGTGGCTCAGCAGTAGAGCCCCTGCCTAGAATCCCCCAGTGAGGGGCTGGGGTGTGGCCCAGTGGTAGAGCCCCTGCCTAGAATCCCCCAGTGAGGGGCTGGGGTGTGGCTCAGCAGTAGAGCCCCTGCCTAGAATCTCCCAGTGAGGAGCTGGGAGTGTGGCTCAGTGGTAGAGCCCCTGCCTAGAATCCCCCAGTGAGGGGCTGGGGTGTGGCTCAATGGTAGAGCACTTTCCTAGCTGGACTCAGTCCCTAGCATCATATTCACAGACAAAGGAGCCTTTGTCTCTCTCATGATGGTCTCCAGGTTCACCTCTAGCTCATCACCTTCTCTTTGGAGCACTTTGTTCCCTTGGCTCTAAGTCATGGCCTTCCTAACGTCCCTGCTCCTCAGCCCCTCTCCAGCATTCAGCTCCTTTCCCCATCCCCAATTCCAAGAGGCCAAGCCACACTTTGTCGTCACCAACCCCTCAGCCCAGATGACCTCAGCAGATCTCAGGACTTTAAATACAAGCTACATGTAAATTTAGCGTACCTGTGTAATTATTGGTAAGAGGACAGAACACCTGTTATTTGTTTAAGACAGACAAAATCCAAAAGGAAAACGTATCAGTTTGCTTCTCTATTACTCTGATAAAACGCTGACCAAGACAGATTCAATGCAATGCCCATCAAAATCCCAGCAAAATTCTTCAAAGACCTCTAAAGAATGGTACTCAACTTCATTTGGAAAAGCAAACAACCCAGGATAGCCAAAACAATCCTGGGCAATAAAAAAACTTCTGGAGGCATCACAATCCCTGACTTCAAACTCTACTATAGAGCTACAGTACTGAAAACAGCCTGGTACTGGCATAAGAACAGACAGGAGGACCAATGGAACTGAATAGAAGACCTGGGGAGCTGGAGAGATGGCTCAGAGGTTAAGAGCACTGCCTACTCTTCCAAAGGTCCTGAGTTCAATTCCTAGCAACCACATGGTGGCTCACAACCATATGTAATGAGGTCTGGTGCCCTCTTCTGGCCTGCAGACATACACACAGACAGAATATTGTATACATAATAAATAAATAAATATTACAAAAAAGAAGACCTGGGTATCAATCCACACATCTTCGAATATCTGCTCGTTGATAAAGAAGCAAAAATATTAAATGAAAAAAGAAAGCATATTTAATAAGTGGTGCTGGCATAACTGGATATCAACATGTAGAAGAATGAAAATAAACCCATATCTATCACCATACATAAAACTCAAGTCCAAATGGATCAAAGACCTCAACATAAAGCAAGCCACATTGAACCTTATAAAAGAGAAAGTGGGAAGAACACAGGGAACCACTTCCTAAATAAACCCCAACAGCACAGACACTGAAAGAAACAATAAATGCGACCTCCTGAAACTGAAAAACTTCTGTAAAGCAAAGGACACGGTCAACAAGAATGGGAAAAGATCTTCACTAACCCCACATTAGACAAAGGTCTGATCTTCAAAATATACAAAGAACTCAAGAAACTGGACACCAAAAGATCACATAATCCAATAAAAAAATGAAGTACAGACCTAAACAGAGAACTCTCAACAGAGGAATCTAAAATGGCTGAAAGACACTTAAGGAAATGTTCAACATCCTTAGTCATCAGAGAAATGCAAACCAAAACAACTTTGAGATTCCATCTTATACCTGTAAAAATGGCCAACATCAAAAACACTGATGACAACTTATGCTGGAGAGGTTGTGGGGGAAAGAGAACACTTCTGCATTGCTGGTGGGAATGCAAGCTGGTGCAACCCCTTTGGATGTCAGTGTGGCGATTTCTCAGAAAATTAGGAAACAACCTTCCTCAAGACCCAGTAATACCACTTTGGGGTATATATCCAAAGGATGCTCAATCGTGCCACAAGGACATGTGCTCAACTATGTTCATACATAGCGGCTTTGTTTGTCATAGCCAGAACCTGGAAACAACCTAAATGCCCCTCGATCGAGGAATAGATAAGAAAAATGTGGTACATTTACACAATGGAGTACTACACAGCAGAAAAAAAGCCACTACGGCTTGAATTTTGCAGCCAAATGGAAAATGGATGGAGCTAGAAAACATTATTTTGAGTGAGGTAACCCAGACACAGAAAGACAATTATCACATGTACTCACTCATAGGTGGTTTTTAAACATAAAGCAAAGAAAGCCAGCCTACAAACCACAATCCTAGAGAACTTAAGACAACAATGCGGACACTAAGAGAGACTTACATAGATCTAATCTACATGGGAAGTAGAAAAAGACAAGGTCTCCTGAGTAAATTGCGAGCATGGGGACCTTGGGGGAGGATTGAAGGGGGAGAGGAGAAGCAGGGAGAGGAGCAGAGAAAAATGTAGAGCTCAATAAATATCAATTAAAAATGTATTAAAAAAAACACTGACCAAGGCACTGGAGAGATGGCTCAGTGCTTAGGAGCACTGGCTACTCTTCTAAAGGACCTAGGTTCAATTCCCAGCACCCATACAGCAGCTCTCAACCATGAGTAACTCCAGTTCCAAGGTGGTCTGATGCCCTCTTCTGGACTCAATGGGCACTGCACATATATGGAGCACAGACACAACATCCATATATAAATAAACAAATCTCAAAACCAACTCTGCCCATGAAAGGGTAAGGGCTGTACTTCATACACGTCACTGCTCATCATTGAGGGCAGTCAGGGCAGGGACTGAAGCCAAGACCGCGGAACAGCTCTCCTTAGCGGCTGTTTCTCGCAGAGGCTTGCTCAGTCTGCTGTATTTTATAACCCAGACCACCTGCTTGGGGTGGCACTGTCCACAGTAGGTGGACCCTCTGCCAACAACCAGCAATCAAGAGACTGCTACATGGACATGTCCACAGGCCGATCCAACACAGGCAACTCCTTATCGAGGTCCCCCCCCCCAAGAGTGTCAGCCAAGCTGGCAACCAAGCTCAGTCAACAGAGAAAACAAGCACACCTGGGGGGTGGGGTGCGGGAGCGGTGGGAACAAGGTAAGATGCCTCCAGACTGGGCAGCAGACACGCGGGAGTTCTTGACTCTATCATACCCTTGTGTAGGCTTCAAAATTATTTAGTGAAAAGAAAAAATGTTATCTCCAAACGCCAACTTCTCTGCTGCCAGAAGCTCTTGCTGTAAAGCCCAGGCTAGCCTTGAACTCAGGACCTTCCTACCTCAACTTCCCTGGGATTGAGGTTATAGGTGTGCACCACAATGCCTGGCTTTCTGCCAACCTTAAAGTTTATCTAGCTCTGTCCTTTCCCACATGCCATAAGGAGCATCATTCATCAAGTTAAGCAGGCCCCAGACCCTTGCTCAGGGTAGGTGTGGTAGTGTATGTCTGTCAACCCAGCTGGGTGGTCACAAGTTCAAGGCCAACCTGGGCTATGTAGTGAGTGAGAGGCCAACTGGGGTTAAGAGACTCTGTCTCCAAAGATTGCCCTGCATCAAAAGAACTATCTTTTTAAAAAAGATATTTCTTTATCTTTATGTGTAGCAAGTGCTAGCCTGTGTTTACCTATACCACATGCTTGCGGCTGTGGAGGCCAGAGGACATCAGATCTCCCAGAGCCGGAGCTACTGGGGGTTCTGAGCTGTCTGATAGGGGTGCTGGGAACTGAACCAGGTCCTGGAAAGAGCAGTTGGATCTTAGCCACTAAGCCATTTCTCTGGCCCCTCAAAAAGAACTTTTTAAACATCGTGGTGTTTTTAGTATATGCACACAAGTACAGAAGGCTGACTAACTCGTGCTGCCAAACACGCGCACTACCTCAGCACCTATACTCTTGTCATGAGAACCCTAAAGTTTCCCTCAGCAAACTCCACGCATTCCCCGGGTGGTTATCATCTGGAGTCATCATGTTGCCCGATGGATCCCTAAGATAACTGTCTGTCACCCTGAGTCATACTTCCTCTCACTCCAGCTTAACCCTCTGCTCAACTTTCCAAGTTCCCTGTCAATCAGCTCCTCTACCTTCCCAAGTCATCTCGGGGCATCTTGCCTAGACAGGTCCTGCGGCTTCCACGTGCCCTGCTTGCACTTGACAGCACTGCAGGCCTTTCTCCTCAAAGCACCCAGAGAGTCCTGTAGAAAGCGCAGTGCATTCTGGTGTCGTCCCCCCGCCCCCCGCCCCTGCCACCAGTCCTGACTCACATGTGTCTTTCACCTTAACCTCCAGGCAACCACCATTGTGAAGTTTGGGGGCACTAGGGAAATATTTTATTATTAATAACAATAACGCATCAGAACATGCTAGGCCTTGTATGTAGTCCTCCAACCATTTCTTATTGCACTTGAAGTTATAAATCCATACATGACTTAGGAAGACAGTACCTCTGGGTGTAGGCCATCTTGGGCTCTTTCCACAAGCATCATGACCTGAGCTCTCCCGAGAACCCACGGGCGGGAGGAGGAAAATGATTCCTGACATGTGTACCATGGTTCACACATTCACACCCTACCCCCTACTCCACGTCTCCCTACTCCATGTCCACATGATAAATAAACAAATGTGAGAAATTTTGAAAAACAAACCAACCTGTGCCTCCATTCCTAAGTGCTCCTGGCCCCGCTTTCTTCTTGCCGCTTTGTTGGCCCCTCTGGCCATCTCCATGGCTTGTCCCATCCCAACTTTCAGGGACAGGTCATAGGTGAAGGCCACCTTGGTCGGCAATGGCCAGTGATGTCATCAAGTACGCCAATGCAATGCAGCCCCATATAGAATCCAAAGGGAGAGGATGGCAAGATGACAGAGTAGGTAAAGGCCCTTGCTGCCATGCCTGAGGGTCTGAGTTCAATCCCCAGGCCCCACATGTTGAAAGATGAGAACCCAAATGCTGTCCTCTGACCTCCCCACATACACTAGAAATAAATGTAACAAAAATAAATTTAAATTCCAGCACCGAGGAGGCTGAGGTAGGAGTATTGGCCTGAGTTTGAGGCCAGTCTGGGTTACATAGTGAGGCACTGTCTCAAAAAAACAACAAAACAAAACAGAAAGCCAAGCTTTCTGGCCATGCCCCTAGAGATGTGGCAGCCCCTGTCCCCCTCTCACACCAACTCTACGACACACTTCATCCTTCCTAAGAGCTAGCACTCAGCATTCCCTGACTTCTACGGGAATGGGACACCTGAGGCTTGTGTCTGGTGCGTGGGGGACAGTATTAGGGGCAGAGCCCCATCTGTGAGGTGCTGCTGCCAGCAAATGACCTTGTGGGACCCTAGCTAGAGGACACCCAGTTCATGCTGCTTTGCATGCTGGGGAACCCCCTCGCCCACACCTGCAGTCAGAGAGAGTTGGGGGAGGGCAGACTGAGTTTGTTTCTTCCTGTCCCAGCTCCACTCCACCTCTTGGGGGCTTCTGAACCTCCCTGAAGACTCACTTCCTTGCCCTTTAATGCCTTCGCTCAAGCACCACCCCCTATAGTAACTTTCTGGGGCTCTGCCACACCCTATGACTTTTAAAACTCTCAATCCCCTTGTCTTTTTCTTAGAGTTTTATTTTCTTTGTAAAACTAATACATAAAAATTGAATGTGTATGGTGGACAATGGATTTTATTACGTTTGTCTCAGATGTAAGTGTGTCTATGCATGTGCACGTGTGTGTGGCACGCACACACATGGAAGGCAGCGGACAACTTTTAGAACGCCATTCTCTTTATCATGTGGGTGCTGAGGATGGAACTCAGGTCATCAGGTCCAGCAGCAGGAACCTTTACCAACTGAACTATCTCGTCAGCCCACACACAATGTTTTGGTATAAACGTATGTAGGCCACAACTACAGCACACTCAATTGTGAAGTGTTCCAACTGTCCAGTTGCAAGGATTAAGTCTCCTTTCTTGATTCTTTCAGAGGTGCCCCCCGGCCAAACATGGTGGCACATGCCTATGGTCCTCAGGAGGTGGAGGCAGGAGGATCAGGGGTTTAAAGCCAGCCTGGGCTACCCAAAACTCAGGACAAGCTCATGGCCCTCACTAAGCTTTTGGCAAGGATTATATTCCTTTGTTCCGGTTTAGCATTTTTAACTCCAAAAAGCCGCACACAAATGACTAAGATGTTAGCCCCTAAATAATAATCCTTCCTTGGATTTACAGAACTCAGAAGAACCCGCTGACCTTCAGATGACATCAGAGGGCCCTTCAGTTCAGTGGTGGATTAACACAAACTTTGCAAACTGCTCCACAGTTTAGCTTAAAAACAAACAAACAAGGTCATAAGACCTTTGAAAGAGTAGAGAGGAAGTAAATGCCCCCTTCCTCCCCCCTCGCGCTCCCAGAAGTCCAAGCCCACTTTGAGCTTCTACAAGAAAAAGGAGACGTTCTGGGGATGGAAATCTAGCCCAGCATGCAGCCTTCCTACCCAAATGTCTCCCCACAACTCTGTTTCCTCTTCAGAAAAGTGTGGGTGTGAGGGTGCCCATCTTTAATCCCAGAAACCCGGAGACACAGGCAGGCGGATCTCTGTGAGCTGGAGGCTAGCCAGGTCTACATAGGGAATTCCAGGACAGACGGGGCATCATGGTGACACTGTCTCCAAAAAAAAAAAGAAAGAAAAGAAAAGAAAAGAAAAGAAAAGAAAAGAAAAGAAAAAGAAAGAAAGAAAGAAAGAAAAGGAAAAAAAAAGAGTTCGCCAAGACAGGAGTCTGGAAGCAGGACTCCCTCAAATGCAAGACCAGTAAGAAACTTGACTCCCCCTCTCTTTTATCTCCTGAATGTCTGCCTCTTCTGGAGCCCCTGGACCTGGATCTGGAGCCTGACAGCTGCTGACTATTGACATCTGCCTGACCTCGTACACTCAGTGGGATTATTGCTGAGAACACATGAGCCTGTTTTTCAGAGCTTTCACATGGAGGGTTTACTGCTCGTAACTATAGTCACAATGTCAGACATACGACGGGCCTGTGTGTGGAAGCGGGGTGCATGCACGTGAGTGTGGACCCACATATCTGTGCACACGCCCATGGAGGCCATTGAGTGTCTTCTTTCATTGTTCTCTACCTTACTGCCGTGAGACAGGGTCTCTCACTGAAACGGAAGCTCAGTTGACAGCACCCAGGAGCTGTTTGCATTCACCCCATGATGAACGCTGAAACTCCATTCCCAGTGGATCCGATGCCCTCTCCTGACCTCCATGGGAACCAAGCACACACATGGTGGGTGCACTTACACACATGCAGGTAAAACACTCATACACACAAAATAATTAAATACTAATTAAAAAGAATCCTGCCACATGCATGTATACACAGCAATACGTGTTTATAGAAGGAAGGCTCAGGATGCGTGTGTAGGCATCAACAGAAAGCTGAACAGCCTGAGCGGTTGCTAACGTGAGAACTCTCTGTGGCGGACTGTGCGGCTGACTCTCCCTGGGCGAGTCAACCTTGGCTCGGTAGCTGGGCTCTGATACTCCCTAACCATGGGGCCTTCGAGTTCAGCTTCCACTTTCCTGTCAATAAGGGAGGGAGCTGTCCCGAGAGAAGTCAGGGGAGGCACAGCCTGGTACACAGTGGCCCAAGGTCAATGCTTAGCCTCTCCCTGCCCATTTGGTGGTGTGTGCACAGATGAGTGCACTCACTCCGCCTGAGTGAACATGGAGGCCAGAGTTTGATGTCAGTGACGTCTATGTTTTGTTTTTATGTGTATGAGTGTTTTGCTGCATGTATGTCTGTGCACCGCATCCATGCTGTGCCCGTGGAAGCCAGAAGAGGCCTATTTTTGGAGTGAGTTCATGGGCAATTTAAGACTTGGTCTCAAAAAAATAAAATCTGGCCTGGAAAGATGGCTCTGCAGTCAACAGCACTGGCTGCTCTTGTAGAGGGCAGGGGTTCAATTCCCAGCACCTTTGTGGTGGCTCAAAACCTTCTGTTACTCTGGTTCCAGGAATCCAATGCCCTCTTCTGGTCTCTGACAGCACCAGGCATACGCATGGTGCTCAAACATACTTACAGGCAAAGCACTCATACACATAAAAAAGAAATCTTTAAAAAATATAAGCAGAGAGCTGGGTTGTAGCTGAGTGGTAGAATGCTTAAGTTCAGTCCCCAATATCCAATCTCAAATATATGTATGCTAAAACTCAGGGATCGGTGAGCCGGCTTGCTGCCAAACCTGGGCCCTCAGTCGGATCTGTGGGACCCATGTGATGGAAAGAGAGTACTGACTTCTGCAAGTCACCCTCTGCCTCCATGTGTACGTGCACACCCATGCACACACAATAAATGTTACAAAATAGACAAGCCTTTAATTCAAGCCTCATCCTAACCCCCAGAGGCCACACATCCTTCTTAAAGCTCCAGTGACTGCAGAAGCATTGAGCTCTTTATGAACAGCTCTCCAACAGCCATGCCCTGCAGGCCACCTTCAGCCAGTAAACCTGTGCTTTCTGTCGCCAAGCTTTAATTACAAAACTCCTTCGGAGGCTGGGGATGTGATCCAGGCGGCAGAGTGCTTATCTAGGATGCATGAAGCTCTAGGTCAATCCCCAGCCTCACACAGACAGGCATAATGGAGTGTGTCTGTATCTCAGCACTCCAGAGGGCACTTGTATTGAAATTTGAAAGAAAGGGAAGGTAAACTTTAAGTCTTGGCAGCTGCCCACAGGAGAATGGAGAGAAGAGCTGGGGATGGGGAAGGGTGGGGGGGGATGCTGTCTGAGTTATGGCCATCACTGAGATTAGCATGCATGGAGACCATACTGTGTGTGTGTGTGTGTGTGTGTGTGTGTGTGTGTGTGTGTGTGTGTGCGTTGAAATGCTACATAGCAAGGCTCTCTTTCTTTTCTTAGTACAAAAGAGAAAGAGGGAGGAAACAAAGAAGAGCTGGAGGGGGCAGGATCCCAGCACTCTGGAGGCAAAGGTAAGAAAGGGGGTGCACGCAGGTAGGATAAGAGACAGGGCCAGCAGGGTAACAACACTGAGGCCTTTTTAAAAAGGAAAAGAACTGGTGGAGGTGGCACACTGCCTTTCACCTGTCTTTCCGTTGGGCAACCAGACACCTGGTGGTTGGCTGAGTCCCCATGAGTGCAGCCCACTGTCTTATGCCTTCTTGCAGCTTCATGCTGTGCGTGAAGCCTTTTGAATGTCTGCCCCTTTTGCAGACCCAGGCTCCTAGCAGCCATCAGTAATTGATATGATAGTTCTGTCCTGAATCAGGCCACATACACCTGAGGCTTCTGATACCCATCGCTCGCCACAGATGCCAGTCTAGACCTTTCTCTAGGTCAGCCCTTTCTCAACCTGCAGGTCCCGACCCCTGGTGGGGGTGTCCAACGACTCTTTCACAGGGGTCGCCTAAGACCATGGGAAAACACGGATATTTACATTACGATTCATAATAGCAAAATTACAGTTATGAAGTAGTAACAAAAACAATTTTATGGTTGGTCACCATACCACAAGGAACTGTATTATTATTACTATTATTTGATTTTTCTAAACAGGGTTTCTCTGTGCAGCCCTAGCTGTCTTGGAACTTCCTTTGTAGACCAGTCTGGGCTCGAACTCGGAGATCCACTTGCTTATGCCTGGGAGTAAAGGCATGCGCCACCACCGCCCGTTTGAGGGGCTGTTTTATTTTTTTATTTTTTTGGTTTTTCGAGACAGGGTTTCTCTGTGGTTTTGGAGCCTGTCCTGGAACTAGCTCTTGTAGACCAGGCTGGTCTCGAACTCACAGAGATCCGCCTGCCTCTGCCTCCCAAGTGCTGGGAGTAAAGGCATGCGCCACCATCGCCCGTTTGAGGGGCTGTTTTAAAGGGTCACAGCATTAGGAAGATTGAGAACCACTGAACTAGGTGTTCTCGCTGCCCTTGTTGAACTGGGCCGCGCCCATAAGCCCTTCAAGATCGCGCCCCACAGCCAGTACCTAGTCAGTCCTGTATTTGCAGCATTCGGTCGGCCCAGAACACTGGAATTACTCCTCTCCGCCGCATCCTACCCCGTCCCGCCAAAACTACAGAAGACCCGGGATTCGAACTTGAAATCTAAGGAGCGGCCCGCCCACCCAAACACCAGGCCCGCCCAGAGGAACCATGCGCATGCGCCATTTTCAGCCGCACCGTGCGCCCCGCCTCCCCCGTAATCCGCATGCGTACCGAAAACAGGAACTTCCGCGCGCGCGCGCGCCCCCAGTCCGCAGCGCATGCGCAGAGCCAGCAGAGCGGGGCCTGACTTGGACTGCACACTATCTTCCTCTTCTTCCTCCTCTGGGCGCTTCCGGGACGCCGAGGCCTGTTCCGGAATAGCTGGCACCCGCTTTCTCTGCCTCTCTCTCACGTTTGTGACCTTCCGGCGCCAGAAACTCGGCAGGTGGAGGACCCTCCCCGCCCACGCTGCACTCCTGTCACTAGGAGCGCGCGCCGCGCCCCAGGAACCAATCGCAGCCGCCGGAGGTAAGGGGGGGCCCCCACGAGTCTGCGAGAGGCAAGCGCGCCGACGGGGCGGGGCTTGAGGGGGTGGGGCGTGCTCAAGCCGCGCCCCCTGCTCTACCGTTAGGAGGTTGCTGGGCAGCTGGCCCAAGTGAGTGGGAAGCTGAAGGTCTCACATTGGTGACGCCGTTGGCTGGAGGTACAAATAAATTAGAGCTCCTGTGAAGTGTCCCCGTAGCACCGATATGGTTCTCCTAATAACATCAGGAGGATATTTCTGGAAATACTCCCATAGAAGCCCGAAGCCCGACACTCTTACATACCCAAGGAATGTATTCGTGAGACCTGTGTTTGGGGGTTCTCTATGCCTGAGTATAGGGAGGAGGCCCCGAATAAAATTGCAAATATAAATAGTTTTAAGTACTAGGGAACACTTAGAAAAATTAGTAAGTAGGGCTGGGCACGGTGGCTCACACTGTAATCCCACCAGTGTGGAGCCAGAGACAGGATTGCCTTGAGTTTGAGGCCATCCTGAGCTACACAGAACAGGACCCTGTTCCAGAGGGAGAGGAGAGGAGGAGAAAGCTGTAGACTATTAAGTTCTGGAATGTGTCGTGCCTCAAGCATTAAAACAGTTAGGAATTGGGGGTCTCCAGGAAAATTTTGCAAAGCAACTTGTCAATTCTGGAAGATTCCTCAGAAGAGACGCTTGAGAACAGAAGTGGTCATGGCTCAGTCTGTGAAGTGGATGTTTGTAAGCACAAGGACCTGAGTTTGAACCTTGCAACCACATGAAAAGGGGGGTGTGGTGGCGTGGATTTGTAGTCCCCTGCTGGGGGCGCAGAGCCGGGCAGATGTGTGGGGTTCCTTGGTCAGCAGTATATCCTAGTTGATAAGCTCCGGGTTCTATTGAGATACCCTGTCTTAAAAAGAAAGTGGGGCTGGCAAGAGGGCTCATTTGGTAAAGGTGCTACCAAGGCCAAAGAGCTGATTTCCATCTCTGGGACTTACATGGTGGGAAGAGAAACTGGTCTCTCAGAGGTTGTCGCCTGACTTCCACATATATGATACGTCTCTGTGCATGTGTGTATGTGGGTGGGTGTGCTCGTCTGCGCATACACTATTAGTGATTTGAAAGAAAGTGGATGGCACCTAAGAAACTACACCTGAGATTGACACCTGGTCTCCACATGTACACGCACACATGCATGCACACTACACCTGAGATTGACACCTGGCCTCCACATGTACACACACACATGCATGCACACTACACCTGAGATTGACACCTGGCCTCCACATGTACACACACACATGCATGCACACTACACCTGAGATTGACACCTGGTCTCCACATGTACACGCACACATGCATGCACACTACACCTGAGATTGACACCTGGCCTCCACATGTACACACACACATGCATGCACACTACACCTGAGATTGACACCTGGCCTCCACATGTATACACACACATGCATGCACACTACACCTGAGATTGACACCTGGCCTCCACATGTACACACACACATGCATGCACACTACACCTGAAATTGACACCTGGCCTCCACATGTACACGCACACATGCATGCACACTATACCTGAGATTGACACCTGGCCTCCACATGTATACACACACACATGCATGCACACTACACCTGAGATTGACATCTGGCCTCCACATGTACACGCGCACACACATGCATGCACACTACACCTGAGATTGACACCTGGCCTCCACATGTATACACACACACATGCATGCACACTACACCTGAGATGACACCTGGCCTCCACATGTACACGCACACATGCATGCACCCTACACCTGAGACTGACACCTGGCCTCCACATGTTTACACACACATGCATGCACACTACACCTGAGATTGACACCTGGCCTCCACATGTATACGCACACATGCATGCACACTACACCTGAGATTGACACCTGGCCTCCACATGTATACACACACACATGCATGCACATTACACCTGAGATTGACACCTGGCCTCCACATGTACACACACACACATGCATGCACACTACACCTGAGATTGACACCTGGCCTCCACATGTACACACACACACATGCATGCACACTACACCTGAGATTGACACCTGGCCTCCACATGTATACACACACATGCATGCACATTACACCTGAGATTGACACCTGGCCTCCACATGTACACACACACATGCATGCACACTACACCTGAGATTGACACCTTGCCTCCACATGTGCGCACAGACACATGCTATGACAAACTACTTGAGACTGACACCTGGTCTCCACATGTGCACACACACACACATGCATGCCACACTACACCTGAGATTGACACCTGGTCTCCACATGTGCATACACACACATGCACACTACATCTGAGACTGACATCTGACCTCCACATGTACACACACACATGCATGACAAAGAAGCTCTGGAAGTCCCCACCCCAAGAATATACTTATTAGGCTTCATCTCTGTGAGGTCAGTGTGAGCCCTGAAAATAAACAGTTACGTAATAGTTTGTGGAGAGTGCTCCCAGAGAACTCTGGAGACAGCAGGTCGATGGCTGCTTAGGTTCTGGATTGTTCCCCACAAGAGCTGTTAAGTAGACTCAAATACTGATTCCAGAACACTGCGCAATGGACACTTACTTGCCTGAAAGGGAGATAGTCACAGTAAACAGGCGCTTTAGTGTGAGGCAGGATCCCTGTGGGGCACCGGGGAGGTTTTCAGAATAATAGGGGGGAAGACAGTTAATTGCAGGGGAGGAAGAAGCCCCAGGTTGTGGAGAGGTCCTGGGTCTGTAAACAGTCATTTACGCTCTGAATCACTCCCATAAGCATCTGTTATCAGCCCTTGCCCTCCTCGGTCAGTCCAGTCTGTGGCTGGGAAGAGGGGCTAGACAAGCCCTACACGGCTAGCAAGATTGCCCCTCATTTCTAGAGTGTTTCACGGGGACCTGCTGATGTCATCAAGGCCTGAGGTGAACATGGGGAGGGTTTTGAAGAAACGCAGTGTAAGCGCCAGATGCTGTGTGTCTAGGTTCTTGGGGACCACACTGTCCCCACCTCTACTGCTTCTGCTGTCTGTGGAAGGCAGACAGCCACTCTGTAAATTGGTTGGGGCTAGGTTCCAATGACATTGTATGTTTGGAAACTCAAGACAATGTAGATTCGGTCTACGGGCCATGGTTTGCCAACCTGACCTCTTGAGCTAGACCAGGCCATCCATACAGTCCTGTGGACAGGAGAGGACTCAGGCCGTCCATACAGTCCTGTGGACAGGAAAGGACTCAGGCCGTCCATACAGTCCCGTGGACAGGGGAGGACTCAGGCCGTCCATACAGTCCCGTGGACAGGGGAGGACTCAGGCCGTCCATACAGTCCCGTGGACAGGGGAGGACTCAGGCCGTCCATACAGTCCCGTGGACAGGGGAGGACTCAGGCCGTCCATACAGTCCCGTGGACAGGGGAGGACTCAGGCCGTCCATACAGTCCCGTGGACAGGGGAGGACTCAGGCCGTCCATACAGTCCCGTGGACAGGGGAGGACTCAGGCCGTCCATACAGTCCCGTGGACAGGGGAGGACTCAGGCCGTCCATACAGTCCTGTGGACAGGGGAGGACTCAAGGCTGTCCACACAGTTCTGTGGACAGGGGAGGACTCAGGCCGTCCATACAGTCCTGTGGACAGGGGAGGACTCAGGGCTGTCCATACAGTTCTGTGGACAGGGGAGGACTCAGGGCTGTCCATACAGTCCTGTGGACAGGGGAGGACTCAGGCCGTCCATACAGTCCTGTGGACAGGGGAGGACTCAGGGCTGTCCATACAGTCCTGTGGACAGGGGAGGACTCAGGGCTGTCCATACAGTTCTGTAGACAGGGGAGGACTCAGGCCGTCCATACAGTCCTGTGGACAAGGGAGGACTCAGGCTGTCCATACAGTCCTGTGGACAGGGGAGGACTCAGGGCTGTTCACAACACATTCCACTGTAAAGAGACACTAGTGGTGGAGAGTAGATCATCTTGAGGATTAGACACTGGAGAGACCTGGGAAGTTCAGAGTGGGAGGGCTGACCAGCAGAAGGTAGTCCATGGGAACCCCGTGGGCCTGGGGGAGCCAGCCCCTGCCGCTCTCACCACACTCACAGGTCAGCAGTCCTTCAGCTGATTTGTAAGAAAATGACTTGGGAAGGAGACTCTTGTTTTTTTGCGGCTCTGCTCCTGTAGGTTGTTTGTGCTGGAACATTTCAGTAGTTGTGAATATATTTCTCACTGTCCTCAGGGGTAGACTGTGGGATTGCCAATACTCGTGTGTTGTTTTGCCATGGTTGCCATTAAGCTGCCTTGGTGGTCAGACTGGCTGCCTGAGCTCTAGCCTCCGCACTCACATTTCTTATAGTCAAGAGGAGGGAGAGGCAAAAGACTGTGCCTGTTTCTGTAAGGGGACATTTTTGAGTACTCCCAAACCATGCTTCTGATACCACACCACTTACCACACCAAAAAAAAAAAATTAAAAAAGTATTTTCTGGATAGCTGTGTGTTTACCTCACCAAATGGAAGAAGTCAGGAAAGATACAGGACACTGGTGGCCACCTGCTCCCTCAGCCACAGATCTCCCTTTGGGTTGTTCTCTGTGCATATGTATGTATGTGGTTACATGCACATGCGTGTAGTACCCAAGGAAGCCAGAAGAGGGCGGTGGGCCCCAGAGCTGGAGTTCGAGGTGATTGTCAGCCGTCTGATGTGGATGCTGGAAATGGGACTCTGTCTTCTGCAAGAGCAGTGTGTACTCTTAACTGCTGAGTCATCTCTCCAGCCTCTGCTTTGTTTGTAGGGTTTGGTTTTGGTTGTTTTTGTGAGGATTCATTTATAACAGTGGGTGGGTGGGTGTAATGGGTGCAGGTATGTGTGGATGCCAGAAGCATTGGTAACTTGGTGTGTGAAGTCAGTTCTCTCCCACCATGTGGGTCCTGGGGATTGAACTCAGGTCATCAGTGTTGGTGGGAAACATCTTTACCCACTGAGCCATCTCTCTGGTCCAGTGGTTCCTTTTATAAGGAGGAGCCTTCATATAGTCAGATGAGCCCCATGGAGAGGGAGGACTCCTTTGCGCTAAAATCTTATTGTTCCCTCCAGGTGACCATGTCAGAGTCTGGGCACAGTCAGCCTGGGCTCTATGGGGTAGAGCGGCGGCGGCGGTGGAAGGAGCCGGGCTCTAGTGGCCCTCAGAACCTCTCTGGGCCTGGAGGTCGGGAGAGAGACTACATTGCACCCTGGGAGAGAGAGAGACGGGTGAGTGACCCCAAAGATGGCATGCAGAAATCCAGGGCTCTTGTTTGGTTGAACTCCTGCTGTCAGCCAGGCTCAGTACAGGGCTAGTGGACATATCCATGTCCAAAACTGCCCTCAAAAAGCAAGGAGGGAGAATAATAAAGGGGCTATTTTTGATGATGTGGCTAAGAAGACCTTTGAAGAGGTGACTTTGTGATTTGGGGTTTTTTTTATTCCTTTTTTAAGGTTTATTTTATTATTGTTATGTGGAATGGGAATGTTCACATGAGTACAGGTAGCCTTGAAGGCACCAGATTCCTTGGGAACTGGAGTTACAGATAGTTGTGAGCCACGTGCTGTGGGTGCTGGGTACTGAACTCAGGTCCTTTGGAAGAGCAGCAAGTGCTCTTAACCACAGAGCCATGTCTCCAGCACCAAGAGGTGACTTTGAGTTGGGGCCTGAAGGAGGTGAAGGGTCAAGCCATTCCAGACCCTAGATGAAGAGCACTGTGGACAGAACATCATGTGCAGGGGTCGTGGTGACCTGTGTGGTGGCTGGTGAGGCTGCAGCAGGAGGGGGACCTGAGAGGAGGTGAGCTCAGATCCCACTGGCATGACGGCGTTTCACAGAGAGGATTGAGCCAGAGCTGATACCGGCTCCTGTTTCAGAGTTGCGTGCCCCACTAACAGGGCATGTATGCCACTGTTTGCAGAGTGTCCTGTCTCTGTGGGGCTTCCTGAACCCTCACAGGTGCCATGTGAGCCCATGGACTCTGTTTCATGCACAGCCCTTGGGGGACTGTCCAGATCTTCCCACAGCTTGTCAGCCGTAGACCCTGAAGAAGCTGCCGAAAATCTTACCTTTGTCTCAGGCGAGGCTGCTCCCTGACCTTTGTACATCCTCCTTACCCACCTGACCGCAGCCCCTTCTTGTCATTCTGCTCATGTGTGTTCTTCTCCTGCTGGGCTTGTTCTGGATCCCCTGCCCTTCCCATCCTCCTTGTTAGACACCCCTGCTTGTGAGCACAGCTGTCTGTCACCCCCTGCCTGCCCTTCCTCCTTGTTAGACACCCCTGCTCGTGAGCACAGCTGTCTGTCACCCCCTCCCTGCCCTTCCTCCTTGTTAGACACCCCTGCTCGTGAGCACAGCTGTCTGTCACCCACTGCCCCAGCCTCGGTGCTGGAGGTGTTCTCTCGGAGCTGTTCTTGCTAAAGCACTCTGGGTCATCCTGGGGTTCCAGTGGGCCTCTGAGACAGCAGAATGAGTAGGACTTACAGAGAAATAGGCCCAGTGAGGGTCCACAGTGACCTTAACCAGGAGCAGGCCTGAAATTTGAACCTTCCCCTCTAGACTAAGGGTGATCGGGAGGCAGAAGAGGATGACACATAGGAAGGAGTACATTTGCCTGTGAGAACAGGGACAGGGCCAAGGGCTTGGCAGTCAGGGTAGTAAGGATCCCAGTGGCTCTCACAGAGCAGGCACCTGCCATGTATCAGGGGTCCCACTAGGCAACACAGGCAGTTTCCCTCTGTCCTATACTGTCCTGTGAAGGTGGAGCTCCTGCCCTTCCCCCAAGGTTGACCAGGTAGGAGTGGGTGTAGCTCTTACTTGGGTTCCCACACCCCGCTCTCCCTCCTTCCCATGGGGCTGCAGAGGACGCTGTCGGGGGTTGCAAAGATGTGACTCTGAAGCCGGGTGAATAGTTAAGAGCAAGTTCCCATGCTCAGCCACATTCGGCATGGGTTTCCAGTCTCAAGGGCGTAGTATCAGCACCTGGGTAGGGTTGGGAGGCGTCATGGAGGTTGTCTGGATTAATAGCTGCATTCTCTCTCCTCAGGATGGCAGCGAAGACCCCAGCACTAACGTCATGCAAAAAACCCCCATCATCCTCTCAAAGCCCCCAGCAGAGCGGGTGAGCATTGAGGACCTCAGGAGGGAGGTGGGAAGAGGGGTGATGGGAGGTCTCCACGGTGATCTGCAACCTTCTCACTCCCACAGTCAAAGCAGCCGCCACCAACCACAGCCCCTGCAGCACCACCAGCCCCAGCCCCACTGGAGAAACCCATTGTGCTCATGAAGCCACGTGAGGAGGGGAAGGGGCCTGTGGCTGGAACAGGGGCTACCACCCCTGAGGGCACTGCCCCACCACCCCCCACAGCCCCTGCGCCACCCAAAGGAGAGAAGGAGGGGCAGAGACCCACGCAGCCTGTGTACCAGATTCAGAACCGGGGCATGGGCACTGCAGCACCAACTGCCATGGACCGTGAGTGGACCCCACAGCCTAGGCAGGGACCAGTTACTAGCTGCCTTAGATCCTCTCCGTCCTGTCCCCTCTTTCCATCGAGCCATGGTGGGCCAGGCCACGCTCCTGCCTTCCTGGCCCACTCAGACCCTCTCTGCCCTGTGTAGACGGCAGCTGTACTTTCATTTCCCAGACACTCAGACCCAAATAATCACACAGAAACTATATTAATTACAATACTGTTTGACCAATATCTTAGGCGTCTTTCTAGCTAACTCTTATATCTTAAATTAATTCATATCTATTAATCTGAGTATTGCCACGAGGCCATGGTTTACCAAAAAGGTTCTGGCCGCAGCATCTTTTTCCTTGACTCTGCCTACTTTCTTTATCTCTGTTCAGATTTTCCACCTGACTTTACTCTGCTAAGCCATTGGCTAAAACAGCTTTATTCACTAACCAATAAAAGCAACCACATATACAGAAGGACTTCCCACATCATTTCCCCTTTTCTATCTAATTAAAAAAGGAAGGTTTTAACTTTAACA
Organism: Microtus pennsylvanicus; assembly: GCF_037038515.1. NCBI lineage: Eukaryota > Metazoa > Chordata > Mammalia > Rodentia > Cricetidae > Microtus > Microtus pennsylvanicus. The sequence continues at coordinate 140,209,712 of NC_134579.1, read as the reverse complement.
TAGTAAAATTACATATAGCAAAACAGTTATCAAACAAAAATTATAGTTACAATATTTAATCCATTTACATTTGGCAAATTAAGGAAAATACTTTATCCTGTATTTGTGAGTCTACAGTTTTATATCTAATTTATCTTTCATCATAACTAAAGAAAACTATAACTGTCTTCAACTCCAGCAAAGACCCCAGAAGGATATAATATTACCTAAGTAAACAGAAGTGCATTGTAAGCAACTTCCAAAGTTCTAGAATTGACAGAGACATCTTGCTGCCTGGACAGTCACCCAAAGTTCTTCTGTGATGTTGGGGCATCCACCTTAGTCTATAGGCAGCAGTCTTTTCCATGAAGCAGGAAATTTGAAGGTTTTTTTTTTTCTGCCTTGTAATGGCAAAGTTTGTCAGTTCCTGTCTTCTGTGTCCTGCAGAGTGTCTGGCAGGTTCTTCTGTGAAGCAAGAACCCTGAAGGACCAGCCCATCTTTTGGAAAGTTTAGCAGTCACTTTTCTGTGGGTCCTGCATGTCCAGTTCATACAGCATACCATTAAGCAGTCCAGACAAGAGCAATTTCTTGCCCAAATGGCTAGCCTTGTATTGAAGGCAAATGCCATAACAAGTTTCTTCAATGCCCATTAACCTCTCTGAATTGGTGCTGCCAGAAGCAGGCATGTCTCACTGTCAAGAAAAGTCTAGGTTCTTAAACCATTTTAAATGCCATATTCTGTAGATCTTTGGAGTGTTGAAGATTATCTAACTGAAATATATCTCTGTATATCTAGAAACTAACATGACTAAAAGTTTATTATAGATGACTATCTATTAACCTGTATTTCTTGATTATACATTACATTTTTAAATGAGCTGCAAATGTAATACCTTAAACAAGAGCAGAAATACATATCAACCTTAAATCTGTATGGACCAAAACCCATACCAATGCAAAGTATTCATCTCTATATGAATCCTCTCTCTTTCTGTCCAGCTGTGGTGGGCCAGGCCAAGCTCCTGCCCCCGGAGCGCATGAAGCACAGCATCAAGCTGGTGGACGACCAGATGAACTGGTGTGACAGCGCCATTGAGGTACGGCCTCCCTAAGTCCCACACGTCTGTCCATACCCCTCCAGAACAGCCCTCAGGACCTGCGAGGAGCTCTTGAACTGTCCAGTTTTCCTGCCTTAGCCTCCTGTGACACCAGGGCTAGTTGAAACCCTGACATGCTCCGATGTCTCTTGCTAGACATCCCTGCTACCCTAATACCAGAACCTCTGTGCCATGGCACAGCAGAGGAAGATCCTGATCCCGCTCCCACACTCCTCCGGGGTCCAGCCGCATGCTGTCTTCACAATGCCAGCCAAAGGCTCCTTCCCTGCAGCTCCTGCTTTAGCGAGGGCATCGTATTATCAGGCCGACGTGCCTGTGCCTCTCTGCGTTTGTACCTCTTCCACTGTTCAGCAGACTCTGGAAGGGCCGCCCCTTCCTTACCCCTGTAGCCTCAGCCTGTTAGTGCAGCAAGTCAGTGCTGTTTATTAACCTGGCCGTGCCTGCTGGCTCCACTGGGCCCTTTCTGTAGTGATAAAGCCACTCTTTTTGCATTGCCTCGTTTGGCAGCCTCCACCTCTGCAGGGCTACTGAGCACTTGACATTGTGGCCCCTATTTAATGAATTAAAATAGCCACATGTGATCCCGCTGCCACAGCGAACCTCAGTCCTGGGTAGTTTGGCTCATTAGACTCCAGTTGGCCTTTGGAAGAGGTTCTTCTGCCCCCTGGTGGTAAAGATCGGCAAAGCTGGTGACCGGAGGCCTCAGGTGTTTACAGACTTAGCTCTTTGTTCTGATCTAATCACACTCTGATCTGCAGAGACTACCCAGAGCAGGGGCCTGACTTGGGTGGTCCTGTCTTCCTGCCTCTCCACTCCTCCCCTGAAGTACGCTGGCCTTTCCCCACTGGTTCTCAACCCTCCCTAGCTGCCCCTGCCAGGCTCTACTAGGCTTGTGAGGCTCATGTCTTCCATTGCCCCCCAGTACCTGCTGGATCAGACTGACGTGTTAGTGGTCGGTGTCCTGGGCCTCCAGGGGACAGGCAAGTCCATGGTCATGTCGCTGTTGTCGGCAAACACTCCAGAAGAAGACCAGAGGTGAGGCACGGAACAGTGTTGAAGACCAGGGGAAGGTGGTCATCCATGGGGAGAGGGACTGGGATTGTAACGAAAAGCTTCAAGGTGGCTTCCTGTCCTGGGCTCATGTCATGGACGAGGATGAGTGTGGGCTGTCTGTGGAGTGAGGCTCACCAAGGCTTTCAGAAGGTGGTGGCTGCCTCAGGCTCTCCTCTTGCCCGGGTAGTCTTTTAATTTAACTTTTATGCGTTTGAGTGTTGTGCCTGTGTATATGTCTATGTACTGCTTGCTTCATGGTGCCCACTGGAAGCCAGGAAAGGTTTCGGATCTCCTGGAATGGTGGTTACAGGCAGTGTGAGCCTCTCATGTTGGCACTGGAAACTGAACCAGTGTTCTCAACTGCTGAGCCATCCCTCCAGCCCCTCAAGTGAATTATTGACGGATGAAGCAGCTGGCACAGAGCCCAAGAGTTAAGGGTACCTGGTGATCTGGGAGCTAGGACAGGGAAAGAGCGGATTCTGCGCTAGCCTTGGTCCTCCTGTGTTCTGTTCCTCTGCACAGGAGCGGTGAGGCCTCAGGTGCCGCTGACCTGCACACGGTCTTCCATGAGGGCACATGGGATGAAGATAAATGGTGGTAGTAGAAGAGAGGATTTGGAAGGGGACCTTAAAAACTGCATCCTGACACTGAGGCAGGGAAGCCTGGCCTTCCTAGAAATAACTTTTCCACATACGCGAGTCATAGGTTAACCAAGCCCTACCCCCTACATGGAGAGTGACCTGCCACATGTCCCATGTTACATATGCCTGCCTTCTCCCCCTCTCTCGTGTGCACATGCTCACACACACACATCCACTAGGTTCTCCCTACTGTCTCCTAAGGCACCTCTTAACACAAGACATCTGGCTTGCAGTGTCTTGGGACTTACTACTTCAGGCGCCACCATACTGTTGGCATTAATTAACGTCTTTCCTAAAGTTAATTCCTCTCAGTGCCTTACTGGAACTTCCCCTCTCTATCTACACAACCTAGCGGGAGCAGGGAAGGCTGGGATGGGGGACTAGAGGAGCTTGAGAAGACCAAAGGAAGACTCAAAATAGGGATGGGCCATGTCTTGGTTAGGGTTACTATTGCTGTAATGAAACATCATGACCCAAAGCAATTTGGGGAGGAAAGGGCTTATTTGACTTCCACTTCCACATCATAGTCCATCACCGAAGGAAGTCAGGGCAGGAACTCAAACAGGGCAGGAACCTGGAGACTGGAGCTGATGCAGAGACCAGTGGAGGAGAGCTGCTTACTGGCTTGCTGTCATGGCTCGCTTAGCCTGCTTTCTTATAGAATCCACCTAGGACCAGCAGCCCAAGGATGGTACCACCAGCCGTGGGCTAGGCCATGAGATAATACGCTACAGCAGTGGTTCTCAACCTGTGGGTCTTGACCCTTTCACAGGTCACCTAAGACTATTGGAAGACACAGGTATTTACATTAAGATTCATAATAGTAGCAAAATTACAGTTATGAAGAAGTAACAAAAATGATTTTATGGTTGGGGGTCACCACAACCTGAGGAACTGTATTAAAGGGTTGTGGCATTAGAAAGGTTGAAAACAGTTTTGCTTGCAGCCTGATCTTATTGAAGCATTTTCTTTCATTTTTGAGGGGCAGGTGGTTCAAGACAGAGTTTCTCTGTGTAGCCCTGGCTGACCTGGAACTTGGCCTGTAGACCAGCCTGCCTTGAACTCACAGAGATCCACCTGCCTCTGCCTCCCAAATACTGGGATTAAAGATGTGTGCTGCCACCATCCAGCCCGTGAAGGTATTTTCTTAATTGAGGTTCCCTCTCCCATGACTTTAGCTTGTATCAAGTTGACATAAAACCATGCAGCACATTGACTCCTTGTCATCTTGACAGACACACATACCACATTCAGCCACAACCTTTCCTTTCTCAATGATCCCAAGATCTCACGTGAAAGACATAAATAACTTTAAAAGACCTACAGTCTTTTTTTAAAAAAATACTTATTTATTATGTATACAATATTCTGTCTGTATGCCTGAAGGCCAGAAGAGGGCACCAGACCTCATTACAGATGGTTGTGAGCCACCACGTGGTTGCTGGGAATTGAACTCAGGACTTTTGGAAGAGCAGGCAATGCTCTTAATCTCTGAGCCATCTCCAGCCCAATACCCATCTCTTTAAAAATCAAAAATCTCTTCTACTGTGGACCCCCATAAAAAGCAAAATTAAGTTAAATACTTTCTTGTTTCAAGAGGGAAGAACCAGGGTACAGTCAAAACCAGATCAAAGCAAAACCAACAATATAAATAGCTCAACGTCCAATGTCTGTGATTCACTCGATCTTCTGGACTCCTCCAAGGGCCTTGCGTCACTTCTCCAGCTCCACCATCTACCGCTCACACACTTGTCTTCTGGGTTCTGCAGCTCCACTGCACCATAGCTGCTGTTCTTGGTGCTTATCCCATGTATGCTGGCTGGTTTTGTGTGCCAACTTGACACAGGTTAGGGTGATCAGAGGAAGGAACCTCAGTTCAGGAAATGCCTTGGTGAAATCCGGCTGTAAGGCATTTTCTCAATTAGCAATTCATTTCCATTGTGGGTGCTGCCATTTTCCTGCTGCTGGTTCTGGATTCTATAAGAGAGCAGGCTGAGCAAGCCAGGGGAGCAGGCCAGTGAGCAGCACCCCTCTATGGTCTCTGCATCAGCTGCTGCTTCCAGGTTCCTGACCTGACTTCCTTTGGTGATGAACAGCAACGCTGAAGTGTAAGCCTAATAAACCCTTTGCTCCTCAACTTGCTCTTTGGTCATGGTGTTTCACCGCAGCAGTAGAGACCCTAACTAAGACACCATGGTACTGGCATCGCCAAAACACTGGGGTCTTCTGCAACAGCTGGGCTGTACTTTCACCAATAGCTTCCCCTAGGCTCTCATCATGGTGCCAAGTCTCAACTTCTTTACATGACCCCTTCAGTCCTGAGCCTTCAACTGCCACTGAGGCTGCACCTTCCCCAGTGGCCTCTCCTGGCCTCTCACAGTGCCAAGCCTCAGCTGCTCTCCATGACCCCTTCCTGCCTTCAAAAGCAGCACTTCCTGGGTGACTCTTACATTACCAAGTTCAGTTGCCAACTTGTACAACCTTGGCCACCTCTGGAACACAGCTTCTCTGTGATGACTCACAGGATACACTTCCCAGAAGACTCAGTGATGCTGGCCCTTCCACAGTCCTCTCCAAAACAACATGGTCAGGTCTGTCACAGCAGAACTCCACTATCATGGTCCCAACACAACACTATTGCTGTAATGAAACACCCTGACCAAAATGCAAGGTTTATTTAGCTTACATTTCCATATTGCTGTTCGTCATTGAAGTCAGGGCAGGACTCAAAGAGGGCAGGAACCTGGAGGCAGGAGCTGATGCAGAGGCCATGGAAGGTGCTGCTGACTGGCTTGCTTACAGGCTTGTTAAGCCTGCTTTCTTATAGAACCCAGGACACCAGTCCAGGGATGGTACCACCCGTCATGGTCTGGGCCCTCCCCCATCAACCACTAATTAGGAAAAGTCCCGCAGGCTTGTCTGCAACCCAGTCTTACCGAGGCATTTTCTCAATTGAGGCTCCCTCTTCTCAGATGACTCCAGCTTGTGTGGAGTTGACATAAGACTGCTCAACACCAGACACAGTAAGGAACGAAGGCCAGGTTGTTCCCAGAAGCTGGAGCTGAGCTTTTTTACAGAGGGTGCCTTATCCTTAGTGTACAAAGGGCTGTGAGCCCTTTGTGTAGAGTCTCGCATCTGAAGCACAGTTTTATTGTTGCTGTGATTGGAGATGGGGGTTTGTTTTGTTTCTTTAAGACAAGGTCTCTCTACATAGCCCAGGCTGGCCCCTATCCCACAATCCCTCTGCCTCAGTGTCAGGTTTTTCTTCTAGGGGAAAGGGCCCATACTTCTTACCAAGTCTTGGCCTGGTGGAAACCCAGAAAAGGTTAGGGAGCACCATTGCCTGAACCTAGAGCTCAAAGGTCCAACTGCCTCTCCATCCCCGGCCTCTCTGCCCACTTGCATATACAGCTGCCTGTGCCGTCATGCTGTTTCACCTCTTGGGTGGCATCATCCCTCTTAGCAGCAGGCACAGTCCCCTGTGCTGTCTGTCCAGACTCCAGAAACCGCTGTCTCAGTTTGCATTTTACCCATGGCTCTTTTTGTCAACTCCTAAAGATTTCACCTCATTTACAGCCTGCTTCCCCTCCTTCATGCCCAACCCCTGCTCCCAGCCATTATCTCCCCTGGCAGATGCTGAGATCTACCCAGCCAGTCTTTGTGCCTTCGCTCAATTCAGCAAATGTTTACCAAATGCTCCTTACATTGCCAGCCCCTGTTCTTGGTGCTGGGTTCCACAATACGCGTGACTGTCATAGCCTGCCATGTGGGCTTGTTTTCTGGGGAGTTTGTAAAGAGAATCCATCTGGCATGTTAGAGCCATTTGGCATGTTGGAGGATGATAACAGCCAGGCATGTGGTGAATGCCTGTGGTCCCAGCTTTCAGGAGGTGGAGGCGGGAGGATCAGGCATTTGAGGTTATCCTCCACTACATAATCAGTTCAAGGTCATCCTCAACCTTGTCCTTGTTCAAGGACAACAAAACCAGTTTTAACAATTGGCCAGATTAATTTAAATCCAGCACTGAAGGAAGAACGGACTCAGTGGATAGTGTGCCCTAATGAGAGGGAATACAGACACAAAGCCTTAGGCCTGGGATTTGGGCCTGAGTTGCAGAGCAAACAAGAAGGGGGTCAAGTAGCTCAGGGACAGCTTGTCAAGTGAGGCCCATGGGCCTCAGTCACACTGCAGAGAAACATGCGCAGAGGGCTATAGGAATGAATGTGAGAGGCCCTGGGAGGTCCCTTGTCTGCGGAGCCACCTCCAGCCTTTCCTGCAGTCCTTGCACACAGCAGAGAGGGGCATTTTCCAAACCAAAATCTATTCATCACTCGTCTGCTTCAGGGCATCTGGACTCATACACCCCCACCCCAGCTCCTGCCTGTGTTCCATGAAGAAAGGCCTATATGTCTGCCTGCTGATGTCCTACCTCAACCTGGCCTGTTGTTGCCTTTCTCCTCAGTCTTGCCCTCTGTGCCTCCTGTCAGTCTAACAGCCCTGGTCTGCATCCACCCGTCCTCACATGTACTGCCTGTCCCTCTTCACTTGCTCCCTGGAGCATTTTCCTTGCCCTCAGAGCAGATCCACCACCCCCACCTATCCCATCATTGTCTTTTCTTAGCCGCATAGTTTCAGAGCATCTTTGAGCTAAATGGAAGTCTTTGGAGCCAGCAGCTTTGTTTCGTCTGATACTCTGCCCGTGAGCACTCTCACATGGATGCTGGGAATCAAACCCAGGTCCTCTAGATGAGCAGCACACACTCCTAACCACCAAACTGTCTCTCCAGCCTAATTGCACACTTCTTGAGTGTGAACTTTGTAGGTGATATTTGCACCACAAATACCAAAAGTTGGACACACTTGGTTGGGTAGTAGTATCATTCCCTTCTTAAAAATAAATAAATAAATAATAAATAAATAAATAAATGCAACGGTGTCTTCACTGTGTAGACCAAGCTAGCCTCATAGTGATCCTCCTGCCCTTGCCTCATAAGTGCTGGAATTAACAATATACCCCCACAATGCGTAGCAGTTTTCATAATTTTTTGTGACATAGTCCCACTGTGTACCCTGGCTAGCCTGGAATTCATAGAAGTCTGCTTACCTTGTTCCTCCAGTACTGGCATTAAAGATGTGCACCACGGCTTCCTGCCCTTGTCATCTCCATATTACAGATAAGGAAACTGAGGAAGAGGGTTTAAGGGCCAGGAAGACAGAGTTGAGATCTGTAACCTGGAAGTCTGGCAGTCTCTGCCTGTAAACGCTTGAGTCTGCTGACTCCCTTAGCTGCACTGACTGTACCTGTGGGCGGGCATGAAGCTGCGTGCTGGAAATCATGTTGTCACTCCCTAGCCGTCAGGTGGAAGAGATGGAAGGCCTGGGGGCTGGCGGAGGGTCCGTGTCTCAGGTATTCTGTGGCTGGAGAGACTCAGTGCCAGACAGCTCATGTGCTCCACGTGTTCTCCTCATAGGGCGTATGTCTTCCGGGCTCAGAGTGCCGAGATGAAGGAACGAGGGGGCAACCAGACCAGTGGCATTGACTTCTTCATTACCCAGGAGCGGATCGTCTTTCTAGACACACAGGTGCCAGCCCAGCCCCAGCCCCCTCTCCCTGGCCCTTAGCATCCTCCTGTTAGAGTGTGACATTCACTTTTGCACTGTGGCCTGGAGGATCTCCAAGCACCGTGCCTTCAGGTGTGGCCTCAGGTCTGTATCCTGAACTTCAACCTTATCAGGAATGTGACCTGAAGTTGAACTCTGCCCCTTTACCTGTCAGTGGGGGTGCAGGCTCTACTCAGCCTCTTGGAAGCTCGTTCTAGTCTATGGAATGGTCCAAGAAAAGTGTTTGACCAACACCTGGTACCAGGTTCTTGCTTAGAATTGTCACTATCATTGGGACTGACCTGCCATGGATATCTAGGCAGTGGTCCTCAGCTCCTCACCCTCAGGCCCTTCACAGGTCCTTTTCCATTTCTGACCCCAAGTTTCAGAAAAGGGAAGTCATACTGCCTGTCTGTCTGGGAGTTGCCCCGAGGTTTAAAGTTTCACAGTTGCCCTGACAGAGGTAGACCTGAGCCAGATGCTCCCAGCTCTCAGCACTGTGGTCTCTAGAACAGACTCTCTCTACACTTCGACCTGTTTGCCTGGCCAGTGTCTCCCTTCCGAAGACTCCCATGGTGCATGCTTCTTGACATTTGCGGCCTCTGATGCCTCTGTTCTCCACACCCCTCCACTGTGGTGTGAATCACTGCTGTGTGTGTCCAGTCCCCAACTGCCTGGAGTCCTTTGGGCACTGGGCCTGGCCCAGCGTTGTTACTCCCCCTTGGGGAGGTTCTGCTCTCCAGACACTGACAACACAGAGTGGAAAACCTGCTATCTGGAAAGGCTTCAGGAAAACCTGGAACCCTGAGTGCCAGGCCTTGTTGTGTAGGGTCTGCAGGGACCTGAACACAAGCAAGCCTGGCTAAGAGCACTTCCAGAACAGCTCACACCCTGCTAAGCGGCAGTATGACTGACACCAGAGTGGTTTCCCGAGGGGTTCAGTTGCCTGTGACTTTCAGCGTGCTAACCCCTGTTTCTTCTGTGTGCACTGATGCAATTTGTAAATTCACACCAAGTTTCACACTAATCATTTTTTGACCTAAGTAATTATTTCAGCAACACTTTGGAAGCACATAAAAAAACAGCCAGCGACAAAGAGTCTTAAAGGGGCCAGGGCTTATTTATGCTCTGTGAAACTTAGGAGCACCAGGGGCTCTTGGGACTCCAGGCTCTTGGAAACAGCAAGGCTTGGCTCAGGAAGGCTGGGAGTTCATGGTTCGCCCCCTCTTGCTGACCAGCTCTGCGCTGGTTAGACTGACCTGCTCTGCTGCTGGCCACACTTTGTCCTCGGCAGTGTTTGCCTGCACTCTCAGAGCATGCCTTGCAGTAACTGCCTCACCTTCCGGGTCCATCTCTTGCAGCCCATCCTAAGCCCATCCATCTTGGACCACCTCATCAATAATGACCGCAAACTGCCCCCAGAGTACAACCTCCCTCACACCTATGTGGAAATGCAGGTGAGGGAGTCTGGTAGGGGCTGAGCTGAGGGCTGGGGGGAGGGGCAGGGGTGGACCAGGGGCTGGGCTGGGGGAGAGGGGGCAGCTCTGGCTGAGGACAGACCTGGCCTCCAGCACTCACTTTTCACCCCTTGCCCTCAGTCTGGTGCCCCTCTATGTAAAGCGGCTGCTGCTTCCTACCTGGCCACATTTAGGGCTGGCCTGTAAGGAAACAGGTCACACAGTGTTGCTCACAGAAAGAAGCCCTTTGTGCTGCTCCTTGAGCTTCGACCTGGGAAGAACCGCTGGTGTCTGACCTCTGCCCCCCCCATCCCTCCCAACAGTCATTGCAGATAGCTGCCTTCCTCTTCACGGTCTGCCACGTGGTGATCGTTGTGCAGGACTGGTTCACGGACCTCAGTCTGTACAGGTGAGCTGCGAGACAGGCTGGAGGGAGGACAGCCTCAGGCCAGGGCCCCACCAGTCCCCTCGGTACCCATGGGGATACTGTTGCATGTTTGTTGTAATTGGTCGTTCCTACAGGTCCAAAGGCCTCTGCTGGCTTCTCCACACTGGGGTCTAGGTAATGCATGTCTCCTCTGCTAAGGCCCCGTAACAAACCTTCACCAAGTTCTCTCAGTCACTATTAGACTGCTTACAGGGCAGTGGTTGCAGCAGGAGCGTTAGTCGTCTTAAAGCCACCCATGGGAAGGCCTGCACATGGAAGGACGATGGCTTCCCCGTGGCTATGAGGATGGAGCCCCTCCCTAGTCCTTCCCAGCGTGCATGCTTGTGCCCTCCCTGACACAGGTGCAGTTAGGGCAGAACTGCAAACAGCTACTTGGGAGGAGTGGCTGGACACTCAGGCAAGGGTCTCATGCCTTCCTCACCCTCTCCTGTGAGGGAAGTCAGTGGTCAACAAGCCCGACATGGTAGTCTTTAGCTAGTGGGCACAACTGAACTCATGCAGTGCGACAGCCTGCAAAGCGCTTACCCCTCCATGGACCTCACCTCCGTGTGGTGACCACAGCCCTTTCTGTGCTGCCTGATAGCGCCCACACCATGAGGAAGACACCCCAGGCATCTGGTTAGCCTAGGGCCCACACCATGAGGAAGACACCCCGGGCATCTGGTTAGCCTAGGGCCCACACCGTGAGGAAGACACCCCGGGCATCTGGCTAGCCTAGGGCCCACACCGTGAGGAAGACACCCTGGGCATCTGGCTAGCCTAGGGCCCACACCGTGAGGAAGACACCCCGGGCATCTGGCTAGCCTAGGGCCCACACCGTGAGGAAGACACCCCGGGCATCTGGCTAGCCTAGGGCCCACACCGTGAGGAAGACACCCTGGGGATCTGGCTAGCCTAGGGCCCACACCGTGAGGAAGACACCCCGGGGATCTGGCTAGCCATCCCTCCTGCAGCTCAGTGCCAAGGTGCTCCTCGTTATGCCTCTTGTCCCTGGCTGGAAGCACTTGGCCTGTATATCTTTTCTGATGATGCCCTCATGGCATGAGGCCAGCTTCAGTCCTCCTCTCCCCTCCCTTCCCACACCCCCACCATGGTGCCTGCCACTCTGAAGTGACACTACTGTTCTGATGACCTCCCTTGGTGCAGGTTCCCAGCATGCAGGGTCTAACACAGGGGGGTGCAGAGTGCACAGGGGCGGGTTTGTTCAGTCCTTGGAGTTTGGTTTTCTAGCAAGCGTGCGTACTCTCTGGTGGGGAGGAGAGTTCTGCCTGAGCAACTGGGGTCCCCAAAATTAGGTGTTTCCAAAGTTTGAATCCCAGCTATGTTGAGTGGGTACCTGCCTGTGTTCCTCATTCTGTGCAGACCGAGTAAATCAAGGAGCTCAAAGCATCCGGTGCAGCACCCTCAACAGCATAGTGCTGGCATAGACCCACTATGGCAGTGTTGTGCCCTGAACGGCACAGTAGTGGGTACAGCACAGTTCCTGGTTCAGAAAAGCTCGTGTTTGGTGGGGGCTGCTCCTGGATAACTCTAGAGGTGGGGCTGAGTGGTGGGTCTCCACAGCAGTAGAAGTCTTGCCAGGAAGCAGAAGGGTGTGACCACACCTGAGTGATGTAATTCTGGAGCATCCCCCTACCACCATCCACCGGGATTCATTCATACAAGTAAATGAAGGAGCCCTGTCCCAGGCTCTGGGTGCACAGGTGTGAAAAACACAGAACAGGCGGCTCCTGTGGGGGTTGTGTTCCGCTGGGACCCTCGACAGAGCTTTGTTGTGGACCCATGGTCTGCAGCTGGACCCTGGGAATCATGGGTAAACATGTAGAGAAAGCCCATGTACTTAACAGGTCTCATTTCCCCATTAGATAACGGGTTTGTTTTATTTACTGTTACACACTTGGAAAATGTGTCGGAAAACAGCACAGAGTGAGAACATCCACATAAAGACCTGTGTGCAGATATTTATAGCACCTCTGTTCATAATGGCCGCTCAGAAGCAGCCAGCATGCTTTGAGTGGGTGAATGGATGAAGAAGTGGGTCCATCCAGACAATAGGGTGTTATTCAGCACTAGGAAGAAATGAGCTGTCAAGCTATGAAAGGAACGGAGGAACCTTAAATGCATATTGTTAAGAAGCCAGTGTGGGAAGGCTGCAGCATGTGTGGTTCCGGCCATGTGACAGCCTAGAGGAGGCAAGGCCTGGGACAGGAGGGGGATGAGGGTGAACTAGCATAGCACAGGGGACTTCCAGCACAGTAGCCTCCCACCCCTGCTATACTGGGGACTTCTTGCCCAGTGCATGTCTCCAGACTAGAGTGTCTGCACAAGACTGAGCGCTGTGTGCAGGGTGAACTGGGGGACAGTGATGATCATGCTCTGGTCTGCCGTTGTCACAGATGCCTGCTGTGCATGCAGGAGCGTGGGTCAGAAACTGTCTTGAGAGATCTTGGTTGGTTTTATTCTTAATTTGTTGGAGTTTTGTTTGTTTTTGAGGGACTCAGTTTCTATGTAGCTCATACTGGCCTCAAACCCCAGGTGGCTGGGATTACAGACACACGCCAAAACTCAAAGACAGTGCAGTTGACCCAGGTGCCATGAGCTGGTGTCATAGCCCTAAAAGTGCATGAGGAGGTTGTCTGACTTTGACCTCCCCAGGATGTGGAAAGGGGGTGCACATGCATGGCCATCAGCCCCTCATTCCACACCTGCAGGTTCCTGCAAACGGCGGAGATGGTGAAGCCGTCCACCCCGTCCCCCAGCCATGAGTCCAGCAGTTCCGCAGGCTCGGATGAGGGCACTGAGTACTACCCGCACCTCGGTGAGAGCTGCTCTGGGACCAGAGGGTGGGCAGGCATGAAGACTTGGGGAACACTTTTGTGCCTGCGAGAGGGGAGTCTCTGGAGCTCCCTCTCTGGTCCCCACTGTCTCAGTCCAAGGCTGGGGCCAAGCCTGGGTCTGGCTCCAAGTCAGAACGGAGAGGAGTTGGCCTGCTGTTTCTGTGTCCTTGATGTCCCAGGGGGAGGGACCTGCTCTCTGCCTGTTGTGTCCTCCCTGGTGCGCTTCGACGATTGTGTTTCTGGACACACACGTGTACACACTAGCCTCCTCTTGTTCCTGATCACACAGCTGCCCTTGTCTGTCTTGTCATCAGGCTAGGGATCCTTGATGCTGGAAATTGGGTCTGACTGTCTGTCCCCAGCTCCGCCCTGCTCACAAATACTGAATGACTTAAACTAGTGGGGAAAGAGTGTAGGGCAAGGCTAAGCGTTGTCTGCTGCATGGCTGTACCACCCGCCCCCCCCCCAAGTTTTCCTGCAGAACAAGGCACGCAGGGAGGACTTCTGTCCCCGGAAGTTACGGCAGATGCACCTGATGATTGACCAGCTCATGGCACACTCCCACCTGCGCTACAAGGGTGAGCATCCCCAGCCCCCCCTTCCCCCCCCGGGCTGGCCAGTGGCCTAGATCCTTGTGCCACTCCCTCCCAGGCAAAGAACCCCAGATGAGCCTTCTGGCCGCCAGTCCCCCACCATAGACCACAGCTCAGCCTGCGGACTGGTGTCTGTTCCCAGGGACACTGTCCATGCTGCAGTGCAACATCTTCCCAGGGCTGCCACCCGACTTCCTGGACTCAGAGGTCAACTTGTTCCTCGTGCCCTTCATGGACAGTGAAGCCGAGAGCGAGAACCCACCTCGAGCAGGTAGTTACTCTTAGGGACATCTGGCCATGGGGAGACAACCTGCCCTGAGGCCAGGAAAACTCGCTGGCCTGCCACTGTTGCTGGGGCCTTTCTTGGGATCACGTTCAGCATCGGAGAGGTTCGGGAACAGCTGGTCCGAGGCAGAACTCTGAAGACCATCCCCCATTTTAGGGCCTGGTTCTAGTCCTCTTTTCTCGCTGCTGCCTGGGTACCGAGGCCACCCCAGCTTCCAGTCCTTGGTTAGCAAGCTCCGCAGTCAGGTGATGTCCATGGCGCGGCCTCAGCTGTCGCACACCATCCTCACCGAGAAGAACTGGTAAGAGTTGTTTGGAGTGCATTTGAGTGCCTGAAGGGCACTCTTACAGGGGGACCTAAGTAAGTAAGGGGGACCCTTAGTAAGTCTCTCCAGTCCTTGCTAAACAACACTTCCCCAGGGCCAGCAGCACGGAGTTTTGTGTGACTAACTCGTGGGCCTCAGCTGGCTACAGGGTTTTTTGTTTGTGTGTTGTTGTTTTTTTGTTTGTTTGTTTTCTGAAAGCCTGTAGTCCCAGCTGGAGACTGGGGTGGGGGGGGTGGATCATTATGAGTTCAAGGCCAGCTTAAGCAACACAGTGAGTTCCAGACCAGCCTGATCTACAAAGCCTTCCTTATCTCAAAAACAAAAGTTTAGGTTCAAAGAAATGTCACATAGCAAAGTCACACACTTATCCTATGATGCCAGAAGAAGGACCGGGACCCTGGTTAGGCAGGAGATCTGTGCACGGTCATGAGACTCTTTGTTAGCCGGGCAGTGGTGGCGCACGCCTTTAATCCCAGCACTTGGGAGGCAGAGGCAGGCGGATCTCTGTGAGTTCGAGACCAGCCTGGTCTACAAGAGCTAGTTCCAGGACAGGCTCCAAAACCACAGAGAAACCCTGTCTCAAAAAAACCAAAAAAAAAAAAAAGAGAGAGAGAGAGAGAGAGAGAGACTCTTTGTTTCCCTGCTCCCTGCCTGCAGGCGCTCTGTCCCACCCTCCTTCACCCTCAGAGGAGCCCTGCCTCCAGCCTGCCCTGTCTAGGAGAGAGTTGAATATAAGCAGGGCCTGGTGCAGCCTCTCACTCTGCTGCTGCAGTCACTCTAGAGTGGAGAGCGCAGGCCACGGCAGGGTGCTTCTCACTGAGCACTTAGGGCACAGCTCAGGTTCCTGTCTTTGCTAAACCAGGGCCTGAGGGGAGGGGAAGACCTGGGCTGTGCAGCTGCTGTTGAATGTTTTATCCATCATGATGCTGGGGGGTGGGGGGGAGTGGAGACACCTTTCCCCCTTGGGCCTTCATCCAAGCCCAGCCCTCAGCCCCCAGGAGAGGGCATGGAAGCAGGGCCACTCAGTCAGGGTGGCACCATCGCTCCAGGTCTGGGAAGCTCCTTTGTATGTGGAAACTTACTGGGCCTCAGTTTCCACCCCTGACTGCAGCCCTCCACCCACAGGTTCCACTATGCTGCCCGGATCTGGGACGGGGTGAAGAAGTCCTCAGCCCTGGCAGAGTACAGCCGCCTGCTGGCCTGAGACCGAGGGGGTAGCACACAGGGAACCCCTGTCCTGTGGACAGTAAGGGCACAAAGCCTTCCCCCAGCAGGGGAGGAGAGCGACAGAGGCCTGGCAGAGGGATCATGGCTCCCTCCCAGAGACGTGAGGTGTCTGAGGCCAGCCCCTCCCTCAAATGGGGTGCTGCTCGGGGGTGACCAAGAGATCCCACCCCCAGCCTGGGATGAGCAGCCCTTCCCAAATCCCCATAGAGACAGGCAGCAGGAGTCAGAGGAAGCCTTCCCTAGAATTGGGGCTGGGGTTGGAGAGCTCTTTGTGGGGGGAGTGGGGGAGGGAAATCTGATGGTTCAAATAAACCTGGTCACAGGAGCCTGCTCTGGGTTTGTTCTTTCCCCGACCCATCACCCGCTCCAGGAACAGGGCAGCTGATCTTGTCACTAGAGCAACACAATGTCTGTTTAGACTGAAAAGGTAGAATTGTCATGTGTGGTTTGGCCTATAATCCCATCAGGAGATGGAAACAGGAGGACCAAGAGTTCAAGGCCAGCCACAGCTGTGTAAAGAGAGCAGCCTGGACCGGAGACCCTGTCATAAAAATAAATGCAGGCATGGTGGCACATGCCTTTAAGCCCAGCATTGGTTGGGGGTGGGATGGGAGGATCTCTGTGAATTTGAGGCCAGCCTGGTCTATCTACAGAGCAAGTGCCAGAGCTGTCACGCAGAAAAATCTTCCCTCAAAAAATCAATCAAGAAATAAATAAAATAAAGGAGTAATAGGATCGTCCTGTAACAAACTGTTTGCCCTTACCCGGCTCTTCTCTTGGCCTTCAGATGCCCAGCAGTGCACACATCCTCCTGCTCACAGACTTACAGACTTGCTCTGGAGTTGTGGCCCCATGCAGAGTTTGTCCGTTTGTCTTGAGCAGAGGCCTTCTAATGAATTTTTTACAAACACACGGGAGAGTCCTGCGGTGCTGCCTGCACTGGGTGCAGTTCTGGGCCACAAGTCTGCACGCTCCTTTGCTACTGGATCTGATAGCAGAATCTTTCTTTTCACCTTCGTTGTTTACTGTGGCCCCTGCATTATTTTCAAAATAAAGGAACTCCCGTCTTTTTTTTTGATCTGACTTTTGTCGTAGAATTACCACTGCTGATGGGTGTTTTTCTTAGCTCTGGTTTGCCTTTCTTAACTGGCCATCACCACGGAACCCACACAAACAGCAGGAAGTCTGTTCGGTCATCCCTTGATTCCCTTCACAAACAAGATAGACAGGTGTTTTTGTTTTTGTTTCAGATTTATTTGTTAATGTATACAACGTTCTGCCTGCACGTATGTCTACAGGCCAGAAGAGGGCACCAGATCTTATTACAGATGGTTGTGAGCCACCATGTGTTTTCTAGGAATTGAACTCAGGACCTCCGGAAGAGCAGCCAGTGCTCTTAACCTCTGAGCCACCTCTCCAGCTCTGATATACAAAATTTTTTATAGTTTATTTTTATTTTATGTTCATTAAGTGTTTTTGCCTACATGTGTGTCTGTTTAAGGGTGTTGGATTCCCTTGAACTGGAGTTACAGACGGTTGTGAGCTGCCATGTGGGTGTTGGAAATTGAACCAGGGTCCTCTGGAAGAGCAGCTGGTGCTTTTAACCACTGAGCCATCTCTCCAGCCCCCAATATACAGAATTTTGTCTTTTGTATTGTCAGCACAGTTGATCACAGTTCCTACTGGAAGACCCAGGGAAATCCAGAATTTTGCCCTGGAGGGCCCACCACGTTCTGGTTTTGACATCTTGAGTACCTAGGAAATCAAGAAGGAAGGAAGTCCAAGGACAATGGAATATGCTCTTCCATATGATCTTAAGGAGCTTCCAAAGCCTTATGCCCTGCCCCCAACTGTGCAGATACCCTGCTGCTGCCCTTCCCTGTCCAAACTTGTCTCATGTCAGACAAGGTGCACATGTCTGTATTCCCAGCTCTGAAGAGACAACAGGGTCACAAATGCCAGGCCAGCCTTGGCTATATAAAGATTAGACCAAATCACAGATCCATGAACAGACCAACCTCTGCTCATCCAGGTTGTGAGAGGGCTTCCTCTGTCCGGGAGTTTGTCCCAGAATAGGGCAAGAGAAACTGGCCAACAACCAGGCCTCATCCCAGAGAGAGGGAGCCTGAGGTTCAGTCCTAAACACCAACTAGTCTGGGACAGCCAGAGCGGGCCAGGGAGCGCCCTGCAGCTGGGTCACAGCTCTGCAGGGTCAGCTCCGTGGCCAGCTCAGATCAGCTGGAGATGGATGGTGCAGAAGGTGCCAGTGTGCTCAGGGCAGTGACAGCAGAGGCATACATGAGGGGCTTTCATCAATCATGTCTTTTTTTTTTTTTTTTTTTTTTTGGTTTGTGGTGGGGCTGGCCGAGTTGCTCAACTTGTCTGATGGAGTCAGGCGATGACTTTAGACAGGCAAGCGTGTCCAGCTTCCTGAGCACTCCCTCTGCCCAGTGTGGCACTCAAGGTTGTAGAGTTACCTTTCTCTAAGAGGGGCGGTGAGATGAGCCAGCGTGGCCACCAGAAATATCACCCAGGCTTCTGCAACTTATTACTCTCAGCCAGTGGAAGGCAGATTTAGCCACAGCCAGCAGGGACTTGGTGTCCACTGAAGGAAGTGCCACCCACTTCTCTCCTGTCCCACTGGCGCTGCCTGGCTCACACTTACACTCTGACCGGAGCCAGGCGGTCTCTGTTCAGACCCAGCCCAGTGACCAAACCATGCTGGGGTCTGCTTTCCCGTCTATGAAGGTTTTTTGACCAGTGATCTGAGCTAAAAATGCAGGCTCCACAGAGCCCTGGCTTTCCTCAGCACGTGTGGCTGTCCCTCCGCCACTGCTGCAAGGAGAGCCACCTGTCGGGAAGCAGTATCTGTGAGCACCCCTTGACTGTGGGGTTTGGTACAATCACACGATGTGACCTTGAACAACCTCTGCCCACTCTGGACCACCACTGGAAGGTGGCAGTATTTCACACAGCCCACACCTGACAACACCATCTCAGATCCAAGAGGGTGCCAGACTTCCAGAGGCAGGGAAGTCTGCTTGGCTTAGATCAATTGCCCTGGAAGGCATTGTGGTATACTTCCAGTGCTTGGGAAGCTGAGGCAGAAGCATTGCTATGAGTTCTAGGTCAGTCTGAATTACAGTCAGGCCATATCTTAAAAAGCAGAGGGCAGGGAGGAACTGAGAGAATTAGTAAAGGTGTTCACTGACATATGACATGCTTCGATCCCCTGGAGCCCATGGTAGAAGGGGAGAACTGACTCTTTGGGCTTGTCCTTTGACCTCCAAATACACGCTATGGCACACACACACATTGATAAGTAAATGTTAAAAAAAAAAAAGGAAAAAAGTCAGTGCACCTGACTCTAGCAAGTGAAGTATGGCCCACACCTGGACAGCTGCTATTGGCAGGTGTCCTTGTAAGCATTGCGGCTCAGCTGGAAAGGGAGTCAGGAGCCAAGGTATACTGAGTGCTATAGTTTGGATGGAAAAGTTCTGGCAGTCAGGGTCCAGGAAATACTGAGTGTTACAGCTCAGGTAGAAGAGTGTTCTGGCAGTGGGGACAGGGGACACTGGGTGTTACAGCTCGGGTAGATTAGTGTTCTGGCATTCGAGGGCCAGGGAATAACAGGTCACAGTAAGCATAGCAGCTTACAGCCCTGCTTTAGGGAAAGGCTTCCCGATGTAACAGGTCTACTCTGGCAGGAGAGGGCTTTCCCAGCGAAGTTGTTGCAGTTCGGTTCTGGTGCCTGGAGTATAACAACTGCTCTCTGCTAGGGGAAGGATCCCCCAGGGAAAGTGTTACAGCCGCACTCCGCTGGCTCCATCTCAGCTCCAGCAAAAGAAGGTCTTCACCCAAGCCTCATTCAGGAGACTTACTGGAAGTGACTGCCTCTACCAGGGTAGAAGACAACAGCAGCAAATGGAACAGACACAGGGCTTATATAGGGCTTCTTGGGCAGAGTTTTTCTAGGGAGATTTTCAGGGTGTGAACTGGCCGGATTGGTTCAGATTGGTTGGTTTTATGCTTAGTTGATCATTGGCAGAGTTGGCTCTGGTTTCAGATCCAAACTATGTTTCTTTCACTGGCCTTTTTTAGCTTTTTGCCTCTAGTTTTGGGGCCAGGTCATATATCTTTCACTGACTCTAATTCTAGGGCCAAGGTTTGTTTCTTTAGCACTGGTTTCAGAGTCATGGTGCTCTCTTTGGTTCTGGGTTCAGGGCTGAAGTCTTTCTTTCACTGGCTCTGGTTTCAGGGCCAGAATGGGTTTCTTTGGCTGGCCTTTCTACCCTACAGTCCTGCCCTGATGACCCCTGCCACAGCCCTGGGTGCCAATAGCAATCTGAACTTGCCAGCCTAGGCGCTGCTTCTGCCCGAGCCCATGTTCTCAGCTGTCAGTACGTAGCCTTCAGCAGTGGCTGTGTGTCACCACTGTCATAGGTGGTTTAATATCAATGACAAATTAATCTTGCTGCCTTGGCTTCCATCTTGAGGTCTGTCCTAAGTTGTCTGAAGCCCAGATGTAACTCGTCACCTCGCCCTGCCCTGTGGTGACTTGAGATACATCCCACTTGTTAATCTCTGTGACCCAAGCCTAGCATGTGTCATAGCGGTTGACCACAGTAAAACAGCGTCAGCATCTCATAAAGAGCTTTCATTCCAAGCAAGTTTTACCCAATGCCCAGGGGATACTGCCAGTGGAACTTAAGAAAACCATAGCCCGACATGTGTCTGTCCCTTCCACTCCCTTCTCACTATTGCCTTTTCCAAATAGAAAGAAATCAAAAGACTGAGTTTGATGCCCAAACCTGTAATTCTAGCTGCTTGAGAACCTGAGGAAAGAAGATTGCAAGTTCAAGGCCTGCCTGGGCCACAGAGGGAACTTGAGCTAGTTAGTGAGTCCCTATCTCAGAATAGAAAATAAAAAAGACAACAGGAAATAAAGTTTATCTGTAGAATATTTACCTAGAATCCCGGCGAGGGGATGGGGTGTGGCTCAGTGGTGGAGCCTCTGCCTAGAATCTCCAGTGAGGGGCTGGGCGTGGCTCAGTGGTAGAGCCCCTACCTAGAATCCCCCAGTGAGGGCTGGACGTGGCTCAGGGGTGGAGCTCTTACCATTTGAGATGCACTATGTTTCCTTTCTCAAGAAAACAAATCATAAAAGCTAAAGTGACAGAGGCTTCGCCACTGTAGGCCTGAGAAAGAACAATATGGCTGACTAATTAATGTGTACTCACTGATAGTCCTGTCTCAGCAGCTGGGGAACGAGATTCTCCACCCACTTGTACTGGCTTTGAGAGGAGGACTAATGTGCTGGGGGTTGCCAGCTAGCACACGGGGTGTTAGGAATAGAACCTGAAGCCCTGCCTCAACCTCCACATGCTGGTATTCCCGGCGTGCACCACCGCATCCAGCCATCTCCGAGTGCAGGGAAGTGAGGCCCAGGAAGTTAAAAGTCATTTCATTAAGACCTTCAGCCTGCTTCAGAGGCAGGATGTGGACCAGCACTCGCGGGTCTCTTTTGGCATAAAGCCCCTCAATGGCTTCACTGCTGCATACTCAACTTGGCATGGCCAGTCGGCACAGGCCTGAGGGAAGAGACCTGATGGGGCTGGTGTGTGAGCAATGACCACCCTGGTCTCCTGCATTCCGAGTACCAGTGCCTGCTCAGGAATGACAGATCAGCAAATCCTGTCCTGTGTCCGGGTCTTGCTGTCCTGATGAATACGGTGGGCAGGGAGAGCCGGTGTAGACATTCTGTCATTGCGTGACCATGTACATCCCCAGCCATGACACTAAGGCAGGTGCTCCGTGTGTGTTCTTGTAGGTACTTCAGTGTGTGCAGGAGCAGGCACACGCAGCTCTGGTGTGTAGAGGTCAGTGTGTGCAGGAGCAGATGTGTGGAGGTCAGTGTTTGCAGGAGCAGGTGTGTAGAGAGGTCAGTGTGTGCAGGAGCAGGTGTGTAGAGAGGTCAGTGTGTGCAGGAGCAGGTGTGTAGAGAGGTCAGTGTGCAGGAGCAGGTGTGTAGAGGTCAGTGTGTGCAGGAGCAGGTGTGTAGAGGTCAGTGTGTGCAGGAGCAGGTGTGTAGAGAGGTCAGTGTGCAGGAGCAGGTGTGTAGAGGTCAGTGTGTGCAGGAGCAGGTGTGTAGAGGTCAGTGTGTGCAGGAGCAGGTGTGTAGAGGTCAGTGTGTGCAGGAGCAGGTGTGTAGAGAGGTCAGTGTGTGCAGGAATAGGTGTGTAGAGAGGTCAGTGTGTGCAGGAGCAGGTGTGTAGAGGTCAGTGTGTGCAGGAGCAGGTGTGTAGAGGTCAGTGTGTGCAAGAGCAGGCACACGCAGCTCTGGTGTGTAGAAAGGTCATTGTGTGCAGGAGCAGGTGTGTAGAAGTCAGTGTGTGCAGGAGCAGGCACACGCAGCTCTGGTGTGTAGAGGTCAGTGTGTACAGGAGCAGGGCAGGTGTGTAGAGGTCAGTGTGTGCAGGAGCAGGTGTGTAGAGGTCAGTGTGTGCAGGAGCAGGTGTGTAGAGGTCAGTGTGTGCAGGAGCAGGTGTGTAGAGGTCAGTGTGTGCAAGAGCAGGCACACGCAGCTCTGGTGTGTAGAAAGGTCATTGTGTGCAGGAGCAGGTGTGTAGAGGTCAGTGTGTGCAGGAGCAGGCACACACAGCGCTGGTGTGTAGAGAGGTCAGTGTGTGCAGGAGCAGGCACACACAACGCCGGTGTGTAGAGGTCAGAGGATACCCTCAGGGATGGTACCTTTCATCACCTGTTTGAGACAGGACTCTTCAATGGCTGGGAAGTTTGCCATGTAGTTCAGGCTAGCTGGCCCTCAAACTCCCAGAGAACCCCCCCACCCATCTGTCTCCCACCTCATCATAACTGGAATTACAGGTCCTCTCTGTTATTGTGACTTTGAGTCAGGCTGGCCTCCGGCTCACTATGTTGCCAAGGATGACCTTGAGCTTCTGATTGGCCTGCTGAGTACTGGGGTTATAGGCACACACCGCCATTCAGTTCGTGGGGTGGATGGATGGATGAACTCAGAGCTTTGTGTGTTCCAGGCAAGCGCTCTACCCACTGCTACTCCCTCCCTCAGCCTCAACTTCCTTTTTCAGTGTTAGACTTTCAGCCGATGTCTTTGCACCTAGTCAAGCCTTCTACAACTGGGCTACATGCCTGCCCACCCCTTGCAGGCTTTGCTCCGCCTTTCTCCAAGGAACTGGGCTGGAAGGAGGGGCCTGTTTTCTTGTTCAGTGTAGAGGATGTTCCCAGGAGCCTCAGCTGTGCTGTCTCAGAGAGACATGAACTATGGATGAGGTTTGGGCAGAGGAAGTGCCTGGAACAGCAGGCTGGGGAGCCGCGGAAAAGTTTGAGCAACAATGCATGCGCGCGCGCGCGCGCGCGCGCGCGCGCGCGCACACACACACACACACACACACTTCTGTGGCTCTGTGGGGAATGGGCCTGGGCCTGACCCAGCAGAGCAGAGCCAGAGCTGCAGGCACAGAACAAGGTCTGAACTCCAAGAAACTGAGGGGATGGAGTGGAGAAGGGAGACAGGAAGTGGGGGCCCATTGGCTGAGGGAGTAGAAGAGAGGTGATAAAGAGCCTACTGCATCCCTCTAGACCTTAAGACTTGTGGTGAGACTCCCCGGCTCCTGATTCCTAACCCTCCCATCGCAGCCCCACACGGAGCCAGGATTCCCTGAGTTTGGGATGTCAGCAATCCATAGGGTACAGGGTCATGGGCTAATTTAGAGCATAGATCTAGAAGGGACCTGCTGAAGGTCTGTGCTTCTTTAATATGTGTGAGCGCTTGCATGTATATCTGTGCATCACACACAGGGCTTGTGCCCACAGAGACCAGTAGAGGGCGCTGAATCCCCTGGAACTGAAGTTACAGGTGGTTGTGGGCCACCATGTGGGTGCTGGGAGTTGAACCAGGTCCTCTGCAAGAGCACCCAATGCTCTTAACCACTGAGTCATCTCTCCAGCCCTGAGCTGGAGCTTTTATTGTAGTGGGTGCTTTTGTTTGTTTTCTCTTGAGATTTTTTTTTTTGAGCCGTCGGGGCTGGCCTCAAAGGTTTCTTTCTAGTTCTAGGGGTTAAACACGGGGCCTCAAACATACAAGGCAAGTGCTTCTACCCCTTCCCCAGTACAGCCCCAGCTGAGCCTCTGTGTAGCTGAAGACAGCCCTGAACTCCTGATCCTGCTTCTGCCTCCCAACTGCTGCAATTTCAGGTATTCCCTACCACACACAGCCAGGTCTGGGCTTTTTCTACCCCTGCAGCCCCTTCGGTGCAGGTAGGGCCATGAGTACCCTAAGTAATTCTGATAGAGACAAAACAAGGGAGAGAGGCTTCCTGGGAAAGGGAGTTCTGGGTAAAGTTACTTGCATACAAGCCTGGTGCCCTGAGTTCAATCCCAAGAACCGACAAAGATGGGAGGAGAGAATTAATTCAAGTTGTCCTGTGACTTCCGTGCTTACACGCACACACGCACACACGCGCACACACACACACACACACACACACACACACACACACGAGGGGAGAGAAAGTCCTTTTACAAAGCAAAGAGAGTTCACCCCCCATAATCTTCCCAGGGAAAGGGAACCTTCAGTCTGGGGCTGTTTGCTAGGGCCAGGTCACCCCAGGCTAGAGCTATCCTCAGATCTGGGAATCCTCAAGAAGCAGATGGGTCCGACTTGGGTGAGCCCAGCTTCCTTGTCCCACATCCTCGTCTGCCACCTGCTTTGTGCAGTCTCCAGAACCTTCTTGGGAGCTTCATGAAGCTTGGAAGGTTTCACAGGGCATAACTGCCAAGCTGGATCTCAGCCCAGCCTCCTCTGCACAGAGCATGAAGCAGAGCCGGAGAACACTTCCTTTGCTGCCTCCCCTGCAGGCGGCTCTCCAAAAGGCGGCCAGGCTGTTTCTATTGCGAGCTTCCCAGCCCGCCCAGGACTCAGAGTCTCTTCCGGAACCACCGGTCATGGGTGCGTGGCTGAGCCCATCCGTTCGCCTGCCCCTGCCTCTCTGCCTCTCAGGAACCCCAAATTTGACTTCTCATCTCACTGCTGTGTTCACACCTCTGACTCCACAGCTCAGATATACCGTCTTTCAGTTATTTCCAGGCCATTCTAAGTTGGCCACACTGGGCAGCAAGCTGCAAATCGGCTTCCCCACAACCTGTAGGCCTCAGTGGTTCTTCTGCACTCCCAGCAACTCATTTATTTTTAATACAGGTTTACTGTGAATAACTCTGAATGCTCTAGAATGCACTCCATAGACCAGCCTGGCCTTGAACTCACAGAGATCCACTTGCCTCTGTCTTCTGAGTGTTGAGATTAAAGCTATGCACCACCACCCCCTGGCTTTCTCTTAGGTTGAACACTTGTGACCCTTAATAGGGAGTTCAGGCTTGAGTCCAAGCCAGAGTCCTGATCACTTCTGTGTACCACCCACCATTCATGGGACCACCACCAAGAACCACACACAGAGGAAGGCCCTCACAAGTGACTAGGAGAATAAGCCCAGTAGTCTCACCCCTTGTGGCATATGTATCAGTCACAACCATGTGTTATCGGATCCCCCCACCCAACACCAGACACACACTCCAGCCTTTCAGCCTAATCCTGGTAACCATGCTCATCCATGCTGCCGTGGCTTGGATCTTAAGCACCAAAAAGAGGCTGGGTCCTCAACGCAGCATTCAGAGGAGGGGAGCTGGGGTGCAGCTCATCTTCAGGAAGGATGCTCACCCAGCATCCAGGAAGCCTTGGCTCCATCCCCAGCACCCATTAACCAGATGTGTGGTATACACCTGTAATCCCATCACTCAGGAGGTGGAGGCAGGAGGATCGGAAGTGTGAGATTCTTCAAGATGTAGTTCAACGTCAAGGCAGGCTGTGTGAGGCCTTGTCTCTACAGAAAGCTTTTAGGACAGGATCGGGTCATAAGGGCCTGAAGGCATCAGTAGATTGCTCCGTTAATGGGTTCATAATATGACGTAGGGGTAGGAGTGTGTACGCCATGGTTAGTCTGTGTGTCACTGCTTGGGTACCATGAGGTAAGCAGCCTCACCTGTCTTGTATTCCCGGAGCCAAGAAATTCTAAGCACAGGCCTATAGCTATGATGTCAAGCATCATGGGCTGAAGCCTTGGAAACTGAGCCAAAAGGAAGCCTCTTAAATCTTCAAGTTGATTTGCTTAGGTATTTTGTGTAGATCCACTATCTCAGAGTCATGGAGATTTATAGGATTCTAGATGGGGATGTAGGTCAGCTGTAGAGCCCCTGCCTAGAATCCCCCAGTGAGGGGCTGGGGCGTGGCTCAGTGGTAGAGCCCCTACCTAGAATCCCCCATGGCTCAGTGACTAGAGGACATGTCTAGCATGAAGCTCTAGATATGGTCACTGGGGAGAACAATCGGCCTCCCACTCATAGACTTAAAAGGCTCAGTCTAGACTATTGAGGGGTCCATCTGCCTTTCTTCTCCTCACACGCCCCATGAGCATTGCACGGCCTCTCATTCTGCCAGTCTCCCGTGCCCCACACTGAGGGAAGCCCCCTCTTCCTTGCAACCCGTGCCCACCATTGTTCCCTGCTATCAGGGCAGGCCCAGGGTGCCCTGTATCGTTGGCCCCATCTCTGTGTCTATTCTCCCTCTCTCCAGAAGTCGCCTTCACCATGTGACTGTAGGGCTGTCAGAATGGGACAAGAATGAAAGTTTAGTACAAGGCGTGGGTGTGCAGCTCGGAGGTAGACAATGCTTGGAGCCGGGTCCCAGGTCCATGCCCAACACCAAATTATAGAGTACCTCAAGGTCCTCTCTCTCTCACACACACACACATACATCCAACCACACACACACACACACCACATGAAAGCACACAGCCTCCCAGGCATTTTACTACTCCCGCCTTGGCCTTGTGGGGAGCAGGGAGAGAGACCACTGAACAGTCCTGGCCACCCCTCCACCCCTCAAGCTCCCTGCCCTGGGGGGGTCAAGTGTGACCATATTCAGTATTTACCCCCTAGATCCAGGGCTATCTGTGTGCCTCCGTAACACCCACCCTGCTACCCGTCCCACCCACCTCCCGCCCAGCAACTGCGGCGCTCAGTTTGATCACAGTAGCCATGTTTGGTTGATGTTGGTTTTGTTTAAGGGCTTGGCTGGAGGGTGAGGTGGAGGAGGCGGACTGGGGCAGGGGTTGGGGGTGGGGGGCTGCACTTTCATTTGTCTTCTGACAAATCGCGCCTCTTCCAGCTTTCAAGAATGTACTTGAGCAGGAGACCGAGCTTCCTGCGAGCGGACAGCGGGGTGTCTTCGCTGGTTCCCTCCACAGTCACCCGCTTTTCCACACCGCAGTCACCAGACGCCTCCAAGCTCACCTCAGCCTGGGGCTCATCTTCCTCCAGGGCCTTGATGCGGACGCGTTGGGCGTCCTCCGCCATCTCATTGAGACAGCCCTGGAGCATGGTGTAGACCGTGCCGAAGCTGATGCCCCCAGCCACCAGTGTTCCGAACACAGGGATGCCCCGCTCGAAGGCACGGGCCACCCGCATGGCACCATCCGAGGACTGCGAGTACAGTCGCAGGACAGTTTCTGGTGAGACCTCATTGGCCAGAGGGGAGCGGATAACGGAGCGCAGGTCCCCTGCCTGCTTGCCCACCTGCTCGGCCAGTTTGGCCAACGAGTCGTCGTCTAGGCCGAAGCTGCGGTGGTAGCCACGCAAAGAGCGGATGAGCAGGGCGTCGTCGTAGGCCGCTGCCAGTCCAGGGACAGGCAGGGCCTGGATGACCCCGGACACCAGGGCTGTCTTAAGCACCTGCTCTTGTAGCATGTCCTTCTTCCTTTGCAGAGCCTCCAGCGAAATGTCAGGCAGGGAGAGCAGGCCAGCGTGGCGACGGTGGGCGGGCAGGTCATGCTCCCAGGTGGACATGAGCATCGGGAAGTCATAGCGGGTTGGCGACAGGTTAGACACCAGGAAGATGCGTGGGTCGTTTATGCCGGCTGCCCGCAGCCGCTCCGCGCAGTGATCCCGGATCTCCTGGAGGACAGTGGCCTCGCTGAAGCCCGAGGGCCGCTGACTGCGGGTGGCCGCCAGATCCTCGTCCACCTTGGTGCGCACAAAGTAGAACTTCTTCCCCTGGCGCAGGATCTCCGAGGCCAGGCGGGTCTCCACGGCGCCGCAGCGGCGGGGGGAGACGAGCAAGAAGAAGTCATAGCGACCAAAGTCCACCTGCTTCAGGTACTTGTCTGCTGAGCAGCCTGGAGAGCCGGCCCCCGGCAGGTCCCACAGGGTCACGTCGGGAAACTGTGGGTGCGGGTAAGGCGAAGGCTGCATGGTGGTCTCCACGACCCCTGTGAGAGCTGCACCAGGATCCTCGGCCCCCAGGCCACGCAGGGCATTGATGAGGGAGGACTTGCCGGCTCCCGACTCGCCCGTGACGCCCACCTCCAGCCGGGTACTCTCTGTGTTGGCCAGCAGCTCCCGGAGGCGAGAGGCGGCTTGAGGGATGTCGCCAGACTCAAAGGCGGTGCGCAGGGCCTCCAGCTCTTCTTTGGCCATGAGGATGGTGGTCTCGTCCTCAGGCACTCCGGGCAACTTGGAAGCTGCCATGGTTCAGAGCTGGACAGGAAGATGGGGGACAGTCACGGGACGTGTGACCCCTCAGCGTCTGCAGAGGAGAAGGGAGACGTTCATATGACAGAGAGGGAGGTGAAAGGACTCTCTTTAGAGTCTCTTTACCACCCGCTTTCTCTTCCTCAAGAACTGGGGTACTCTAGCTCTCACCTGCAATTCAGCACTGGCTGGGGGGTGGTGAGGCAGGAGGATCAGCATGAGTTCCGGGACAGCTTGGGCTACACAGTCTCAAAACAACAATGCCCGGATGTGATGACACTCGCTTCTAATTCTAATAGCGGGAGGCTGAGGCAGACAGAGCTACATGAGTTCAAGGCCAGCCTGATGTACACAGAGAGTTCCAGGCTGGCCAGGGTTTCATAGTGAAACTCTAGTAGTTCCTCACACCTGTGTTCCTGGTACTTGGGAACTGGAAGTAGAGGATCATTTGAAGGGCACCCTCAGCTATACAGGGAGGGTTCATGGCTAACCCTGTCTCAAAATAAGAATCCAGATCTACTTAACATGAGTTAAAGGATTTTGGGCCACTGGCTTGCGTGTGACCTGGGACAAACGGGCACCACGCTGGGCCTGTTTGTCGCTACGGTCAGTTGGCATAATAACCAAGCAGCCTACCGAGACACTGTCGGGTCTGTGAGTAACCTAGGAAGGACTCAACTTTGTGAGGGACGCTTTGTGCCCAGAGCGAGGCTGGGTGACCTGCTGAGACCAAAACCTTACAATATCTGAGTTGCGACGGTATCACTATATAGCTCAGGCTGGCCCAAAACTCACTGTGTAGCCCAGGCTGCCCTGTAGTCACAGCAGTTCTCCTGAGTGCTGGCATTACAGGTATGAGCTACGATGCCCAACTGACGCTTCCAAATATTTGCTGCTCGGTCTTACTGTGGCCAGGCCTCCCATCCTGGGCAGCAGGACCTGCCTGTGGCTCTGGCCAAGCTGGAGAGTCACTACTTTTCAACTGCTGTGGTCACCAGGAGCCAGAAAGAGGTGGCTCTTCCACATGCTGGCCCAGCACTGCCTTGCTTTCCTCATCTGTGAGATGTGGCTGTGACCATCCTCACCACAACGTCTCCCAAGAGTGGGAGACTCCCATAAACTATGACATTCATGAAACAATGGCAGACACACAGCAGGCGCTATTATCTGTGACCTACAACTTTCTTTTCTAAAGACAGGGTCTGGCTGGGTCTAGCCTCTAATCCAGAGCAGGGCTCTTATCTTAGCCTCCTGAGAAGGGATTGCAAGAAATGCCCCCATGCCTGGCTAGGCTTGTAACTTTGAGCCTCTGTCCTCCTGAGCCCTGCCTGTCTGCCTGCTCTGAGCCACCTTCAAAGACCTATGTTACCAAGTCACGCCAGTCAAAAGTGAAGGCTTTCTTCATTCAGCCCCCACCCAGGCCATGGTGGCCTTGCCAGGCCCACTCTCTTGTCTCCTCAGATCTCCTTGCTGATGGTCTCTCCATATCCCCTCCCTGTAGCCCTGCCGATACCCAGCTCTCCCTCTTCTCCTTTGTGAACCATGTGACCCAAATCCTCAAAAGTACAGCCACTCACCCAGGTGTGGTGGTACATGCCTGTAATCTTAGCACTTAGGAGGCTGAATTAGGGAAATTACCACAAGTTCAAGGCCACCCTGTGCTACATACTGAGGTCCTGTCTCAAACAAACAAGCAATCCCCCCCCCCCGGCCCAAAAAAAAAAACCCTCCAAATAAATAATGAAATCTCTTGCTTATAGAGAGACTCCCTTAGAATCAGGGCCCACTTCATCTGGCAAGGAGAGGGATCTAGGCTCAGATAACACAAGGGATATCTCCCTGCTCAGAGATGCAGTCAGAACTCTAGTCCAGGTCCATAGGCTCCTTTAGCCACCTCCCCCTCTGCCAACTCCCCCTTCCCCTTGGCCCTCCTGTACCCCCACTTCCTCCTCCACTGCCCTCTCCACTTTCTGACCCTCTTTCCCCAGCTTCAGCCTCCCTTTCCCAAGCCCCTTCCTTACCTACCTCACCTACCTCAGGCGTGATCTGGGACAGGTCCCAGCAGCCTGAGGCAGAACAGTCGTCAGTGATGATGGGGTTCGGATGGGAACTTTGGGAAGCTCGGGTTTCTGTGCACGGACCCAAAGGGCCCAGCTGGAAAGCCCGTCCCCTCAGGGACTCACCTGACCTGCAGGCTCTCCCTCTCCCCTCACACTCTCCCCGCTGGTGGCGTCTCCTCCCCAGCTAGCCCAAGATCACAACCTGTTGCTAGGGCCCATCATAACAGTGAGTGTCATTTCATTGGTCAGCTGGGCGCCGTGTAATAATGAGGCAGTGACATCAGAGGGCAGGGTCCCAAGGAGCAGAAACTCCAGCCCCAGGTGCCCCTAGAGCCGTCGTATGGGCTCACTTTTGGCCTTTCTAACAGATTTGTTCAGAGTCCCCTGTTGGCTGAGGATGGAGGGTGCATAGAGGGCTTGGCTAACACAGCGAAGCCCTGGGTTTCATCCTCAGCACCAATCACACCCAGCGTGGTGGCACTCAGTCACTAAACCAGCACTCAGTAGTTGGAGACAGAAAGATCAGAGGTCAAGGCCATCCATGGCCACGTAGCAAGTTCTGAGGCCAGCCTGGGTCTCAGGAAACCCTATCACAAACAAACAAACAAATATAAACATACAAAGAAGCCACCCCAAATCAATAAGAGAAGCTCTCTGTGTTCTCCATCACCCCCAGGACAAAGTCCTACATGAATAACTTGGACATCTGAGGCTCTGGCCTCGCTCACCACCCTGCAATCGAGGGAACACTTCAGCAGGCTGCTGGCCAGCCTGTCATAGTCACTCTCTCTATGTAGCTCTCAGGTGTCCCACACGCTCTGGGGTATGAGGGCCAGGGTGGGGGTGGGGGTTAGCTTGGCTAGCACCAGCTGGGACAGGAGAAAACGGGCAATGGGACGGAAGGGGTTTCCGTAGTGGTTCATGCCTGTGATCCCAGCTCTGGGGCACTAGATTCCACGTTCAAGGACAGCCTCCTCTATATAGTGAACTGGAGGCCAATCTCACAAGCCCAAGGACCCGAGTTCAATCCTCAGAATCCATGTACAAAATGCTGGGTGTGGTGGTGGGCACTGGTGACCCTAGCACTGGAGACACGGAGACAGAAAATCGCTGGGGTTCCCTGGCCAGCAAGTCTCAATTAGTGTCCCACAGACCCACGAGTGGTCTTTGTCTCAAAGGAGGCAAGTGGATGGTACCCGAGGTTGTGCTCTGGGTTACACATGCACCATAAACCAAGCCTGACACCTGGTACTAGCTGTACTACCTGCAGACCATAGCCGCTCTGAATGGAGGACACCAGACAGGGCACTGAGCCCCGCTTCCCTCCTCCCTTCTCTACCTACCCGCCCCTCTGCCACCTGTCAGTCTTTGCTCAGGGCCCTGTGTCTATCACGCCTTGCTTCTTTCTGTCCCCTCTGCTTCCTCGTTACCCTGTGAAGCCGCATCCAGGCTACGAAGAGGGAAATGAAAGTAAACATGAGTTGTTGGTGGTAGCCCATGCTTGTGACTCCAGCACTTCAGAGATGGGAGCAGGAGGATTGGGCGTTCAAAGGCATCCTCAGCTACTTAGCTGAGTTTGAGGCCAGTCTGGGTCCTGTAAGTGCTAAGAGCAAGTGGAGAGCCCTGAACCAGCAGATGGGCTGAGGCAAGGCCCACTTCGGTGGGAGGGGCCTGAGGGGAGTAGGGCGCCAGGAAAGGAAAGGTCAAGGTGAAACGGAACAGACAAGACGCCAGGCACAGAGTGAACAGTCTCAGAACTAGAGGTCTGTGAATCAAGGGGAGATGCGAAAGCTAAGGATAGCCACGTGTCCAAAGCCAGCCTCGGCTACAGGGCAAGTTCACGGTCAGGCAGGGCAAACATGAGGTCCTACTTCAGATGAAAAAAAATCAATAATTAATTAAAACGAAAATTAAAGAGAGGGGCGGGATATAGCGCAGTGGTAGGGTGCTTGCCCAACATGCGCAAACCCCTAGGTTCAGTTCTCGATACCAAAAAAATAGGTGGGGCCAAGATGCCCACAGGTGAAGGTGGAGGCACCCAGTGCAGGGAACCTCAGGATTCCAGCCGCTCTCAGGACCCTATTGTCAAGCTGCAGCTCCTCTCCCCTCCAGCCAGGGAACGCCTGTCTGCCTGTCCTCCTCCTAACCTCTCCTCAGCCAGGCTCCAAGGGCTTTCCTTCCCCCATGCAGTTTCTAGGATGTGCCTCAGGCTTCTGCAACTCAAAGATTTGTTCTGGCCATCTGAGGAGCCTGCAGGGGTGAGGACAGAGGTCCCAGAAGGGACACATTGGCTGGAGCTAGGACAGGAGTGACTGCTGCCCACGGTGTCCAACGTTTCCAAACCTCGGGCAGCAGCTGCGGGCTCCGTGGGATCCTGCTGACTGGCAAACTGCAGAGACGAAGTCAAAAATAGTCTCAGACGTTCCCCGACACTGAGCAGACTGTGGCACGTCCCCAAGACTCCTTCCTCAAACTCACAGACACGTGTGAGGCCCATGAGGGGAAGGGGGGAACTCTAGAAGACCAGCAAACACAGAACAGTCAAACAGATCCGCAGGCACAGCAAGCCATGGGGCTGGAGAGATGGCTCTGCGGTCAAGAACACTGATGACTCTTGCAGAAGACTCCCCTTCAGTTCCCAGCATACTCATGGCAACTTGCTAACGTTTGTATCTCCAGTTCCCGTGGATCTGACACCCACTTCTGACGCCACAAACATCACATAAACACATGGAGCACATACATGGATGCAGGCAAAATACCCACATAAGTTTTTAAAAAATCTTATAAAAATAAATTTTTAAAAGGTAAAAAGTTGGGGACTTATCTCAGTGATAGGCGCTGACTTAGCAAGTGTGAGGGTTTGAAATCTAGCACTAGAAAACACATATGCACACACCACACATAACACACATGCACACATGCACACACCACACATACATGTAAAGAAGAAAAGGGATGGTCAAGATGGCTTAGTGGCACTGGACATGGTTGGCACCTGCCTTTAATCCCAGCACTTGGTGGAGGCAGGTGGATATCTGTGAGTTCAAGGCCACCTTGGTCTATATATTTAGTGAGTTCTAAGACGGCCAGGACTACGTAGAGAGACCCTGTCTGGGGAAAAGAAAAATAAAAGGGCTGGGCGGTGGTGGCACATGCATTTAATCCCAGCACTCGGGAGGCAGAGGCAGGCGGATCTCTGTGAGTTCGAGGCCAGCCTGGTCTACAACAGCTAGTTCCAGGACAGGCTCCAAAGCCACAGAGAAACCCTGTCTCGAAAAACCAAAAAACTGGATAAAGGTGTTTGCTGACATGGCAGATAACCTGGATTTGACCACAAGGTAGACAGAGAAAACCGATTCCCACAACCTATCCTCCGACTTCCACATGTACACCTTGGCAACAAACACAGGCTCCCACATAGGAACACATGCACACTCACACGTGAGCAAACAAGGTCAACCTGACACTCCCACCTATCATCCAAGTGTTTGGGAGGTGGAGGAAGAGGATCCCTGGGGCTACTGGCCGGCCACTCTAGCCCACGGGTTGAACTCAGGTAGCCACGCCCATCTCATCCATGGGTGTTGAGATTTGAACTCAGGTCCTCACACTTGCATAGCAAGGACTCTTACGTAGTCATGTCCCCAGCCCACATTTACACTGTTTCTAATTTAATATTCTAAGAGTTCAGGACTAGAGCACATGATTGGCAGGAGGCCTTGGGTTCCATTCTTGGCACCAGAGAGAAGGAAGAGAGAGGGGAAGAGAGGTGGGGGGAGGAGGAGAAGGAACTGGGTCCAGAGGAGGTGATTGAGGCAGATGAGAGTGTCACAGTTACTCACTCCTTTCCTTCCACACATAATCAAACCTAAGACGCCTGTGGTTGTCAGACATGTCCTTTTCTGATCCCGCTGACAAAGGAAAAAATAATGCTGCCAATAAAACCACAACATGACATTTCCTTATCACTTCAAATATTTATTCCAAGACAGCTGAAAGAGCTCTCGGGAGCTTATTTAGAAAACACAGATCTTATCACGCAGCAGTCCTGTGTACAGAGAGTAGATTGGTGCTCGCCGGCCATGCAAGCGCTCGGGAGGCAGAGATGGGAGGATTGAGTTTTAATAGAATGCCAACCTGGGCTACCCAGTGAGCCCTGTATCAAAAAATAATAGCATCTGGCTGGGCAGTGGTGGCACACGCCTTTAATCCCAGCACTCGGGAGGCAGAGACAAGGGGATCTCTGCCAGCCTCATCTGCAGAGCAAGTTCCAGGACAGCCAGGGCTACACAGACCCCTTCTGAAAACAAAGCAGAGGAACAATGAGCGGGTGGGATAGCTCAGTAGCTGAAGGCATTTGCCAAGCATGCATGGAGACCTGAGTTGCATCCCTGGGAGAGAACCCACACTCCCCGGTGTCCTTTCAACCTCCACAGGCACACACATACATCACTGTGCAATGCATAATCATCATCATCATCATAATACTTTAAAATAGCGCCTGTAATCACGGCACTTGAGAAATGAAGGGAGGCAGACACTCAAGACCATATAGTGAGTAGAGGCCAGCCTGGGATGTAAGAGACCCTGTTAACACAGACACACACACACACTTACGTATAATAAAACAAGCCAACAACAACAAATCCTAAAACACTTCCTTAAGCACATCTGTACAACATGCGTCATTGTCGCTTGTCCCCAGCGACCCAACCTTGCACGCTCTACCCTTCCCGGGTGTTCACTGTATAGAACATCTTTTTATTCTTTGGTTTCTTTGGAGCCCCCACATCCTCCTCCTTCTGGCATCTTCTGGGGGTTGGAATTACAGGTATGCTCGCGCGTGTGTGTGCACACGCACGTGTATGCGTACATGAGTGCGTGTGTGCGTGTGTGTGTGTGTACATGGAATTAGCCTTCAGGGTTTCTCTCATTCAAACATTCAAACATTGGCTGCCATATAGGAGCCGGGGATACAGTAGTGAATAAAACTCTATATCTCAGGCTGTCCCGAAACTCACTATGTAGCGCAAGTTAGCTCTTGTTTTTGTGGAGCTTACATTTTTGAAAGATATAGATAACAAAAACAGTGACGCTGAGGCCAAGGGGTGAGAAAAAGGAAGAGAAGGAAATCACAGGGACATGGATGTGGTGGACCGCCACACGTGACTCCCTTCCTCCTGGGCAAGTGCCACGTTTCTCAGGAGATATGGAGGGTCCTTTATATGAAATTGGGACTTCAGTTCTAGCTTGTGAGTGGTGCTGACTCCATATTTTATTTCCTTCTTGGCATCCTGACCTGCCTTTGTGGACAAATGTCGGGCAGGGACAGCAGCTACTGCATAACCCAAAGCTGGCTAGCACACTCCAGCCACTAGGGGGCACCAGATGAACGCAGCCTCTGTGCAATGCCGGAGGAGGCTAAAAGAGGGCATCATAGCCTCTGTGGGTGCTGGAAATCAAATGTGTGTCCTCTGGAAAGCAGCAAGCACTCTTAACCACTGAGCCATCTCTCCAACCCTCCTCTGTACACTTCAGGACTTCTTTGTCTCCCTCCCTCTTTGCCTCCCTGTCTCTTTCTTCTTCTCTCCCTCCTCCTGATCCTCCTGCCTCCAGCTCCCAGAATGACAGGTGCTCTCAACCACACCCAGCTAGAATTTTCTTTCAATGCACAGGAGAGGTATGTCATCCCAGTGTCTAAGATTTATTGGAAATTATTTGTGACTTGCAGAAACGGAACAGACATTAGTCCGTGCCCTGTCAACAGGATGTTGACTCCTGTCTCTCCTCGTCAGAGGAAGATGAGAGGAAGTTGCATGAATCCTCACCAAAGGTAGGCGGGAAGAGGAAGCCCTGTGAACCTCCCTCCCTCAATAAGGAGATGACAGAGTGAGAATCAAGACATCCATGCATGATCATGAGGCTCACATCACACAACTGAGGACCGGGGAGGAACTGAAGAGTTGGAAGGTTCCCATGAGGTGCTAATAGCTGAGAAAAAGGAAGATGGTGAACCAGTCAGTTGTGGTGGTGTACACTAATCTCAGCACTGAGGAAGCCTGTGGTTTAGAACTGGTTCCTGCTGGTCTATCCCCTGTGTCCCATGCTAAGAGAATCTGCTAAAAAACAAGTGGGGACTTCCCGAAAGATTAGAGAAGGGATTCTTTCTGTATCATCTGTCTCTCTGTCTGTCTGTCTCTCTGTCTGTCTGTCTCTCTGTCTGTCTCTCTGTCTGTCTGTCTGTCTCTATTATCTATCTATCTATCTATCTATCTATTGATCATCTATCTATTATATCTCCATCTGTCCATCCATCCATCCATCCATCCATCTAGCTAGCTTTTGGTTTTTGTTTGTTTTGCTTTGTTTTGTATTCAAGACAGAGTTTCTCTGTGTTGCCCTGGCTGTTCTGGCTGCTCCGTAGAACAGGCTGGCCTTGAACTCAGAGATCTGCCTGCTGCCTCCCTAGTGCTGGGATTAAGGCATGCGCCACCATTGCCTGGCTATGTCCTTAAACCTGAAAACTACAAGAAAAGACCAGTACCACAATTATCAAATTATCCAATAAAGCAAGCTTTATTTTATAGGTGCACCCAGGACTGGTTGCTTTGCAGTGTCCTCTGGCCTTTTGAGGTCCCTTATGGGGTGAGGTAAAAGGTTAACAGCTGTAAGTATGTTTACAGGGGCGTGAGAACTGGCTGTTAGAGTTTGTTAAAACATACAATGAAAGAAGAAGGCGAAGATATGCCTCATGTAAATGAGGTCACGTGTTTTGCAGGTTACAACAGATTTAAGAAACAGAGACTTATTCTTAAATAGACGTCTATACTTTCTTTTTTTGTAAGGTATGAGGGCCTAACACAATGGACTCTGTAACTTGCAAGGTATGTTGCTCCTGCTTTGACCTCCCACTATGTATCTATATCTGTCTGTCGATCTGTCTGTGTTTGGAAGTTAGAAGACTTAACTCCAGGACTCTTTCCTTTCACATTGTAGGTTTCAGGAAATAAAATCAGGTCATCTGGTTTGGCAGCAGGAGCCATGGGTTATATGGGACCATCTCACCAGTCCAGCCCCCCCCCCCACGTTTGTGCGTGCGAGAGGTTGAGAGAGGCCCAGTCTTTGTGTGTGTGTGTGTGTGTGTGTGTGTGTGTGTGTGTGTGTGCACATGTGTGCGGGAGGTTGAGAGAGGGCTGGAGAAAATGACTCAGCAGTTACGAGCCCTGGTTGCTCTTCCAGAGGACCAGAATACAATTCCCAGCACCCACACAGCATACAACAGCCCTCTGTAACTCCAGTTCCCGGAGACCCACGGCCCCCTTCTGGCCTCCAGGGGCACTGCACACACATGGTGAACAGATAGACAAGACGGCCATACACATAAAATGAAGATAGGTTTAACATTTGATGTGTGTATGTGTGGGTGAGTGCAAGCACACTCAGGTCACGGTTCCTGTGTGGAGGACCACCACTTTCAGGAGTGGGCTCTCACCTTCCACCTTATTGAGCAGGGTCTGTCTGTTTCTGCGGCAGAGCTTCATGCTCCAAGCTAGCTGGTCCACAAGCTTCAAGAAGGTTCTCCCACCCCCATCTCACCATAGAAGTCCTGGGGCTATGCGGGTCTCAGGAATTGAACTCTGATCCTTGGGCTTTACCCACTGATGTTCTGAGAATGGACCTAGATGATGCTAAGTCAAGAAGGATAACTCTACCACCTTACCAGGTACTGGCTGGCTCAAGTCTAGCCAAGGAGGCTCAAGGGGAAATCTGCACAACTGTGGGGGCTTATGGGAAGGCAAGAATGAAGGTTCTTTCTTCCAGGATATGGTGGCACCAGAGCCCAGTTTGGAGGGTGTAGCCCTCATGAGGCAATGTCAACATGCTGAGGGCAGCAGAGCAGGGAGAAGGGTTCCCTATGGCTCCTTCCAATTATGGGATCAATGGGACACCACATCTCTGTCCTCTCATTATGTAATATTACCTGTCCTGTTCAGCCTACCTCAGGGCCTTTGAGTGCATAGTTCCCTCTGCCTGGGAACATCCCACTCTGAGCTGATGGTGGTGGAGCACACCTTTAATCCCAGCACTGGGGTGGGGGGGCAGAGACAGGTGGATTTCTATGAGTTAGAGGCCAGCCAGGGTTACATAGTAAGTCCCTGTCTCAAAGAAACAAATAAAAAAAAACCAAACCCCTATAAACCTATCTATCTTTGGCAACAGCTCCGTTCCTCTTGATCGCACTGCTTCTCCCTAACACCCTTCCCCCGGCATATTGTCTGTGCTTTCCTTTGTCCTCGGTCTCCCCCACTATCCCACAGTCTCCCCATGCTTGCTAACTTCACTGGATCTGAGATCAGCTAAGAGGTGGCAGCCTCTGGGGAACAGTGATGGATTTGCTTGATTAAATTAGCTGATGTGGGGAAACCCATCTTGGATGTGGGAGGCGCAGGCTTCCCACGGCTCAGATATAAGGGGGTCCAAAGGAAAAAGGCAGCTGTTGGCATCATGAAGTCAGGAAAGAGGGCTTAGCTTTCCAGAAGGAAGCCGTAGTCTCAGAGAGGAAGTCAGCCTGGTGACCCCTCTGTCCCCAGGTGCTACTGGATCTCAGCAGTTCTCCATAGAGACAGGAAGGGATGAGGAGCCTTCCTGCAAAGGAGGACCGGGGAGACTCTATAGAACAACACAAGCATGACCGGGACCACACTTGAATGGCGCTGTGCCTAGCCTGGGCGGTGAATGGATTCTGTAGTGTGTCTGGCAGGCCAGCGGATAGCCTGGGAGCTCTGGAGCCTCTGGGTCACCTCCAGGTCCCTGTGCAGGGTGCAGAAGCCACAACCACGCAGAGAGGCGTTCTGGCAGCCTGAGGAGATGGTAAAGAAGGGAATTAGGGCCATACCAGGTAGAGATTCACACCAGCATGTGTGCATACCTTGCACACACACAAGGCCCTCTCACAGACTCACTTTGCACACCTGTATACACACAAACAGCACCCTTGTCCTTGGTGAGAACTCACTGACCGAGGGGCTACTCTCAGCTTGCTCCTTCACTGTGATTTTCTCCCTTACCTGCTTTCCCTTAGTTCAATACTGACAAAAACCGATGGCCACCCCTCCTCCCCGGCCCAGACTGCTGTTTCACACCTCGGCTTTTACAGCTCCATCTTCCTCCTGTGCTTCCTTGGAGCTGTGGATGAGCTCATGACGTGATGGCCTGGATTGATGCCTCAAAACAAGCCACGAGTTTGTAGCGGATTGGATGGATGACATGAAAACGAAATGTTTTTATTTGTCTAATGCAGAAACCCTGAGATGAGGCCAGGTGTGGTGGTGCAGGCCTTTCATCCCAGCGCTCAGGAGGCAGAAGCCTGTGGTTCTCTGTGAGTCGGAGGCCTGCATAGTGAGACCCTGCCCCAAAACACAACCAAAACAACCTCAAGGAGTCAGGTTGTAATCAAGAAGTAGAGAACCTACCCAGAATCCCCCAGTGAGGGGCTGGGGCATGGCTCAGTGGTAGAGCACCTGCCTAGAATCCCCCAGTGAGGGGCTGGGGTGTGGCTCAGTGGTAGAGCCCCTGCCTAGAATCCCCCAGTGAGGGGCTGGGGGCATGGTTCGGTGGTAGAGCCCCTGCCTAGAATTCCCCAGTGAGGGGCTGGGGTGTGGCTCAGTGGTAGAGCCCCTTGCCTAGAATCTCCCAGTGAGGGCTGGGGTGTAGCTCAGTGATAGAGCCCCTGCCTAGAATCCCCCAGTGAGGGGCTGGGGTGTGGCTCAGTGGTAGAGCCCCTGCCTAGAATCCCCCAGTGAGGAGCTGGGGTGTGGCTTAGTGGTAGAGCCCCTGCCTAGAATCCCCCAGTGAGGAGCTGGGGTGTGGCTTAGTGGTAGAGCCCCTGCCTAGAATCCCCCAGTGAGGGGCTGGGGTGTGGCTCAGTGGTAGAGCCCCTGCCTAGAATCCCCCAGTGAGGAGCTGGGGTGTGGCTTAGTGATAGAGCCCCTGCCTAGAATCCCCCAGTGAGGGGCTGGGGTGTGGCTCAGTGGTAGAGCCCCTGCCTAGAATCCCCCAGTGAGGAGCTGGGGTGTGGCTTAGTGGTAGAGCACCTGCCTAGAATCCCCCAGTGAGGAGCTGGGGTGTGGCTCAGTGGTAGAGTGATTCTCTAGCATTCGTAAGTCCCTTGGTTCTAACCCCAGGATGGAAAATAAGGAATCTCACACAACTGTAGATTATACAAATCCTTATCACATAACGTGTACGTACATTTATAGAAACACACTCACATATATATAGAAATACAAATGAGCTCAGGCTAACCCCTAATTCACAGTCCTCCTGCTTCCACCTCCCGAAGTTAGTAGGTGTGCAACACCGTGCGTGGAACATGCACAGGAATACATTCGGACACTTCTGAGCAGGGCCGTCTTCCTGCTTCCCATCAGTGTCAGAGTAGGATCCCTGCGGTTCCATCATAGCTCCTGCTGTGTTCCAGAGCGAGGCCACTCAGGGTGGACACGGGGAACCACAGGCGCTTTCCAAGCACTGGGGATGTCGCTAGTTAGTCTGCATCAGCACGCATCGTGTAAAATCAACAGCAGACTCGCAAGAGAATTTCAAATGCAGCTCATACTTTTTCCTCCTCCTTCTTTTGTATTTTATCTTACTTTGTCTTGTTTTTGCCCTTTTTCCATTTTTAAATTAAGAATGTTTTTTAATACAATCTTTTCTCATTTTAAATAGCTATCCCCTTTCCCACTGCCTCCCCTCCACCCACTCCAACCTTTCCCCGATCCCACCCCACCCCCTAACCATTTCTCAGAAAAGGTAGACTTCCCATGCAGAGTCAACAAAGTCTGACACTTCCCTTCAAGGAAAGACCAAGGCCCTCCCTCCTATATCTAGGCTGAGCAAGGTATCCCTACAAAGATAATGTGCTTCCCTAGACACCAATTCAAGCACTAGGGATAAATCCTGGTCCCACTACAAGTGGCTCACAGACTGCCCAAGCCTCACAACTGACCCCTTGTGGGCCTTGTTTGGTCCTATGCAGGTTACCCTGCTATCA
Organism: Microtus pennsylvanicus; assembly: GCF_037038515.1. Taxonomy (NCBI): domain Eukaryota; kingdom Metazoa; phylum Chordata; class Mammalia; order Rodentia; family Cricetidae; genus Microtus; species Microtus pennsylvanicus. The sequence continues at coordinate 140,168,409 of NC_134579.1, read as the reverse complement.
GTCCAGAGTCAGTGAACTCTCACTAGCTCAGGTCAGCTGTTTCTGTGGGTATCACCAACATGGTCTTGACCCCTTTGTTCATATTATAACTCCTCCCTCTCTTGGGCTGGTCTCCAGTAGCTCTCTGCCTAGAATCCCCCAGTGAGGGGCTTGGGGCGTGGCTTAGTGGTAGATCCTCTGCCTAGAATCCACTAGTGAGGACCTAGGGGTGTGGCTCAGTGGTAGAGCCTCTGCCTAGAATCCCCTAGTGAGGAGCTAGGGGTGTGGATCAATGATAGAGCCCCTGCCTAGAATCCCCCAGTTAGGGGCTGGGGGTGTGGCTCAGTGGTAGAATCCCTGCCTAGAATCCCTCAGTAAGGGGCTGGGGTGTGCCTTAGTGGTAGAGCCCCTGCCTAGAATCCCCCAGTGAGGGGCTGGGGTGTGGCTCAGTGGTAGAGCCCCTGCCTAGAATCCCCCAGTGAGGGGCTGGGGGTGTGGCTCAGTGGTAGAGCCCCTGCCTAGAATCCCCCAGTGAGGGGCTGGGGGTGTGTAACTGGGTGGTAGCACGTTCCCTAACATGTGCATGTCTCATGGTGCCCACCAGTCATTGCATCTTACAAGTTAGAATTTGTTATCAAGGCTGCCCAGTGCTCAAGCAGGAACTGGAGCAGAGGTCATGGAGGAACACTGCTCATTGGCTTGCTCCTCAGACTTTACTCAGCTCCTTCTCTTATACATCCCAGGTGGCACCTGGCTAGGGATGGCACCACCCACAGTGAGCTGAACCTTTCCACATCAATAGCAATCAAGAAAATGTCCATAGGCCAGTCTGGTGGAGGCTACCCCTCAACTGAAATCCCCTCTTCCAAGGGAGCTCTAGTTCATGTAAGTAGGCAAAACCCAATCAGTATACAGAAGCACCAAGTCTACACAGGCTACTGAGAGGAATCCCCGAGACCCTTAAACACTCGCAGCTGCACGTCAGTTCAGCCAAGCACCCCCACATCTTGCTGAAAACACAGCCACAGCCAGCTAGAGAACCACACAAAGCCAGAAATCAGTAAGCACCTAAGTCTAGCTGTTCAGACGTGTGGATACCTACTCACATGGGCCCTCACCCTCCCTGAGACAGTTCTACATCACCACAGGGGTGTGATGGGCAGCATGAGAAACAGCCCCGCACAGTCTGCCTTGCAAACATCAGTACTGCGGAAATAAACAAACAAAAGCACTTTTCAAGAGTCTGAGGAGATGAGGGCTCAGTGGTTCTTGCAGCTATGGCAGAAGACCTGAGTTCAGTTCCCAGCATCCATGTAGGTCAGTCAGCTTACAACCACCTGTAACTGCAGTTCCAGGAATCCATTCCAGGAACGCCCTCTTCTGTCCTCTTCTGGCACTGCATACATGTGCACATACACACATGCACAAACGTAAATAAAAGTAAAATGCACCTTTTTGAAAAGAACATTGTGTGCTTGATGGAATATACCAAGGTGCCTGAAAACTTGCACACACATGCATGTACACACACACACACACACCCCACACAGGCACACTGTGATGGACATGTACGTTAGTTGTCTCTGTCTGGTTCCTCAGATGCATGGCCAAGGCCACCATGTTTTACCTGCTCAGACCTCCCCCGCTGTAGCCCTCTTCCTACCAGAAGGATAGAAGTTACTGTCCTCAGACAGAGGGCACTTCGTGTGCGTGAACACCGTGACAGGTATGTGGCCTAAGGCTCAGGGGGACCTCTCCTTGTCCTCCCATGCTTGAGGCCTCAGCTTTAAGTGGTCACCTAGGCAGAGGCTTCTGCAGTCGGAAGTGTAGACTGCAAAGCCAGCACTGTGTTCGTCTGACTTATTGATGAATAATCACCAGCTCAAAGCTTAGAGCACACAGGACAGAGAGTGTGGTTTCACTTACTTGAGACATCTAGGGCAGTCAGCAAAGCATGGAAACAGAAAGTAGATGGATGGATATCCAGGCTGGAGGAAAGCGGGAGGGACATAGAAGGACGTTAAACTGGGGGAGCTAGTAATTCTCCCCTCCATCAACTAGAGATGGAACCCAGGGTTTTAAGTATGTTTCCTAAGAGATCTACCACTGAGCCACATCCCAACGCCTCACTGGGGGATTCTAGGCAGGGTCTCTACCACAGAGCCACACCCCAGCCCCTCACTGGGGGGGATTCTAGGCAGGGTCTCTACCACAGAGCCACACCCCAGCCCCTCACTGGGGGATCCTAGGTAGGGGCTCTACCACAGAGCCACACTCATAGTCCTTCAGTGGTAAATTTTAGACAAGCCTTCTACTGCTGAGCTACACCCTCAGCCCTCTGAGAATGGAGCTGGGACTGAACACACGGGCATATGGACACCTTATGCCCATATTCATAGGGACTACATATGCAAAATTTCCACCTCCCCATCCCTCCTCTAGCAATCTTCTTTTGTCCTCTTCCTTTCTTATTGTAAATTCCAAGCTCCCACATCTGCCTCTTTCTCTTCATTGTGATAATTAGTTTAATGTGCTGCTTAGTTTTGAAAGTAAAGCGTTAGCAGCTGGGAATTTGAGGATGTGAAGGTGAGAACATTCTGGCGTTGCCTACAGATCCAGCACGTGGAACATCTTTTTGCATCTCAGAATGGGCCTTGCTGTGCAGACTCTAACAAAGGCATCTTCTGCATCCTTCAAGTGCAGGGAACGCTGTTCTGCCCAAGTAAAATATCGTTCACATGTCTAGAATATCTACAATTCTGTCAGGCTGAATTCACTTAATAGTTGCCCAATGAATCTCTAAGTCTGTCTCTGTCTCTCTATGCCACTGAGCCACACCCCAGCCCTCACTGGGGGATTCTAGGCAGGGGCTCTACCACTGAGCCACACCCCAGTCCCTCACTGGGGGATTCTAGGCAGGGGCTCTACCACTGAGCCACACCCAAACCCCTCACTGGGGGATTCTAGGCAGGGGCTCTACCACTGAGCCACACCCAAACCCCTCACTGGGGGATTCTAGGCAGGGGCTCTACCACTGAGCCACACCCCAGCTCCTCACTGGGGGATTCTAGGCAAGGGCTCTACCACTGAGCCACACCCCAGCCCCTCACTGGGGGATTCTAGCTAGGCAGGGGCTCTACCACTGAGCCACACCCCAGCCCCTCACTGGGGGATTCTAGGTAAATGTTCTACCTTGCATAGAGTTTCCATCTTATAAACTGTTTTTAATCAGCATTCCTTCCCCAAAGGATAATGGTGATAAAGGATAATTCACAAAAATAATGGTGAATGCTCTTGGGTGGTGTCAAAGAGGACTATTAGCAAATCTACCTTCCTACACAGGCAGGGAAGTGGAAAAAGAAAGAAGTAGACCATGCGATTTTCCTTCCTTAAATAGAACCTTGGTCTCCAATCTCACAGCTCAGGATGCTGGAGCTTAAAATTCCTGCAGCTGTGGAGATTCGCAGTGGGTGTTGGGATAGAAGCCTGCGAGTCTGTCGTGAGTGCCTATGGCGTTCTTCTGCTTTTGAATGTGTGAGGCGCTGTGTAAGAGGTTTCTCTTGAGAGCGCTGTGGCAGGGCGCTGAGGGCCCTGGGGACACATACTTTTGGAAAGAGCGAATGTGAACCTGGAAAGGTTGAGAGAATGGGTTCTGAATGGTAGCGGGGTTCAGAGCTCCAGGCTGGGTGGGAGGAGCCTCAGGTTTTATCCAGCCTGAGCAGGCATCCTCTGGACCCGGGGTGTCGTTCTCCTGTAGGTCTGACTTCAAGTGTAACACAGCAGCCCTCCTCTGGGATTTAGAAAGGCCTTGCAAAAGAGGGGGAGGTGACAGGAGCGATTCAGAGGCAGAGCCTCCCGTTTTGATGTCTGTCTTCCTCTTTCTGAAACCACTTGAGCCATTTCCTGCTCTTGTCTCAACAGTTCTATATGACCTTTACCATTTAACAACCGTTCTTTGTATGCTGGTTTTTGTTTTGTTTGTTTGGTTTTTTGGGGGGGCATTTATTTATTGGATAGTGGGCACATCTATACCGCAATGTGCATGTGGAGGTCAGAAGACAGCCTGTGGGAGTTGGAGCTCTCCTTCCACCTTTGTAGAGCGTGGACATTGAACTCAGGTCGTCAGGCTTGGCATCAAGCGCCTTTTTCCCGTGAGCCATCTTGTCCTCTCTGCTATGGGTTTTAAATTTTGGAATATTCTCCCTTCAGCCAACATCTTTCCGCAATGCTTCTGTCTCAACAATATGTCTGTAACCAGGCAACAGTGATGCCCACCAGTCCTTACAGCTATTTGGGAGGCTGAGGCAGGAGGATCCATTGAGCCCAGATGTTTTGAGCAGCTTAGAATACACAGTGAGACCTTGAGTCACAGCTAATAAAGCTGAGCATGGGCCTGTGATCCCAGAACTTGGGAAGCAGAGGAAGGAGAATCGAGAGTTCAAGACCAGTCTGATTAATATACCAGCGCTGTCCCAAAAATGCAAGATGTGGGCGCTGGAGCGATGGCTCGGTGGGTATGGGGGCAGCTGAGCCCGACAACCTGAATTCTGACCCCAGGAACCCCAGGGTGAAAGGGGAGAACTGGGTCCCTCGAGTTGTCCTCTGCCGCTGATATTTGTGTGCAACTACAATTTTAAAACATGGTAATAATAAAATCTATAGATAAATACAGCCCCCATGTCTGACTGAAGAACAGACCATAGTTCTAATCACCCATGTCCTCCCTCAAAAGCCAGCAAGATCTTGTTGTTTTTGTATTTTTGAGACGGTTTCTCTCTGTAGTCTTGGCTGTCCTGGAACTCACTCTGGGGACCAGGTTAGCCTTCCAAGTGCTGGAAATAAAAGTGTGTGCCTCCATTGCCCAGCTTAGATATTTATTTATTTATCTGCTTTTGTTTGATACAGGGTCTTGCTATGTAGCCCAGCTGGCCTTAGATTTGGGCTCCTCCCACCTCAAGGCCTTCCCAGCTGCTGGAATTACATACACCTGCCCCAAATAGACTTCGAGGATCATTTCAGCCAACCGAGCAGGCGAAGTGAAAGTGACCCGGTGTGGCCTCTGAGGCTAGGTCACAAAAGCATAGGCAGCTGGGTGAGCTCCTGAGGCAGCCACAATGGGAGGAAGCTTAGTCTCGTTCTTAGAGAGCGATCAAAGGCAAAGATCCTGAGGCCCCACCTGTAATGTGCTCAGCCACTAATTCAGCTCTCACCGCAGACACTAGAGAGAACCAGTGTTCTGTGGACCGCTTCCTCCATTCCTCATCCCCAGAAACCACAGGTGGGAGAAAATCATTGTTGCCTGAAGCCGCCACATCTGCAGGTGATTTGTTGGTTAACAAGAGAGAAACTAAGACACACATGCAGGTGACAGAGCGCCCTGCTTGCCAATGCCCTCCTGTACGATCCCTGCTCCACACTGCATCGTCCTGCTGAGGGTGACACACACTCTGCTTCCTAGGAACAGGAACGGTTCATGACTAACAGGAGCGGCATGGGGCTGAAGAGTTCCTGGAACAGTCGTGGCACTTCCCAGAGCTGGCTCTCACTCTGGAGAGAGTGGGTGTGACCAGAGGAAGACAGGAGCTAGGGGCCCCCATCCCAGACTACCCCCCTGACGCACACATCCATTCCCCAGGACAATCCGGGTCATGTTCCTCCACAATCTGACTAGCCTGGCCTCAGTTGCCTTCTTCCAGACTGGGAATGAGGGGTGCATGTCCTTGTGCCCACCTACCTTCTGCTCATTTGTCCTGAAGAAACCTTCCATTTGGACCTGAAGTTCTTAATGCCCTGCTTTGTTTTCATCTTGGACTTCAGGTAGCCCTTACGTTGAAAGGTGGCTGAACATGACTTCAAATTCCTGATTCTCCTGCCTGTACCTTTGGGATGCTGGGATTAACAGCATGCACCCCCAAACTGAGTTCGTGGGGTTCTGAGGATGGAGCCCTGGGCCTCATAATGCTCTACAGGTGCTCTACCAACCGGACTATAATTCCAAGCCTCAGACCCATTTTTCAGATGGAAAAAACAAGCTTCCTCCTTCTTGCCTCAGCTAGTCAGCCCTGGCCCTCTCTCTCCTATGTGTGAGACACTCCCAGGTCCTGGCAGTAGTCAACCTTGTCTGGGAATAGATTGCCACGATTGTCACAGAGACCAGGGAGGAGACACAAACACCTGCTTAATAGTTCCCAAGACAGTCTCATTTTCTAGTCCCCTTCCCAAGCTCCTGTGAGCCTTCTATTCCTCTCTAGATAACACAGATGTAACCACAGGGCCCGGCATTAGCCACCCTAACCCTAACCTGTGTAACCTCAGGGTTCACCCCAAGGCTCTTCCTTGCTTACCCCAAACCTTATCCTTTTCCTTGATCTGCCCCATCGGGTCCCTACCCAGCCTCAGCTGGCTGAGCTAAAAAGAGCCTTGCATGCAAGGTTGAGGGATGTCACAATGCTGTGCCTCAGAGATCAGGCTAGAAGTCCCTTGTGGGCTGTGGAGAGAACAGAAACCACCTACCCACACCACAGTGTTGTCAATGAGGAACGTGTTTTACTAGTTTAGATTTTGGGTTTGGGGGTGTTATTTTGCTTTTTAGTAACCAACTTTGGGGGAGTTTTATTCTGTTTAGTTGTGTTCGTTCCTTCCTTTATTTCTGAGGTAGCCCTGATTAGTCTGAAACTCACTCTGTAGACCAGGCTGGCCTCAGGCTCCAGAGACCCACCTTCCTCTGCTTCTTGAGGGCTGGGGTTAAAGGTGTGCACCTCCATGCCTGACTTGTTTGGTTTTGGTTTGGTTTGTTTTCCAGATAGAGTCTTGTGTGCCCAGGCTGACTTGAACTTGCCACATAGCTGAAGATCATGAACTTTGGATCCTCCGGCACACAGTGCTGGGATTACAGAGTTGAGCTATCATCTTTTTAACAGTCTTACACAGCCAGGCTGACCTAGAACTTGAGTTGAGGATTACCTCAGACTCCTGAACCTCCTGCCTCCAACCCCCAAGTGCTAGGATTGGAGATATGCACCCCCATTTCCAGTTTTATGTGGGTACTGGGGATTGAACCCAGGGTTTGAGGCACACTAGGGATGCATATTACCTACGGGCAGGTCCAAATCTGGTGGTTAGACAAAAACCGGAACTGGAACTCACGCAGAAGGGTCCCCCTCTACCCAAAAGAGCCATTCCCGATCACTGGCAGAAGGGATGAATGGCTATCTGTGGTGTATGCTGGCAAAGCATATGCATACTGGCCTCCAGGCTCCTCCAGTATCTCAAGTGCATGTTATACATTTCAGAGTCCATGCTACGCGAGCATCCTCTTCTCCACTCTTCTCACTACCCCTCCACCCTAAACTTCTCCAGCCCACAGGCTTCCTTCCCCAGCTACTCATTCTCCTCATGACCCTGTTATTCCGGTTATGCTGCTCCCTCCCTCTGGTCCTCTGCTCAGTCCCTTCTCTTGCCCTCTCTTATCCCCCCCCCCACACACACACACCAATCTGCTGGCCGCATTCAGTTTACTTCTTTCTCTCCTTGCTTCCTGCTCTGGACTCTTCCAGATGCTTCCAGCTGTCTTTCCCTCATATCTGCAATAAAAACCTTCCCCTCAATCACACCTTCGAGCAACCATGTTGTCATTCTATACATCTGGTGCTGAACCTCTCCCTTTATCCTGCACAAACAGGGGATGTCTCATATCCTTCATGGATATGAGGCAAAGGCAAGGTGGGGATTGCTCTCAGAGCCACCTCACTTCCCTTCCAGCCCACAGGCTCGCAGCAGCTCCGCAGTCTCCAGGCAAAGTCATGGCACTCCACTGTCTGCCCAGACTAAGCCGTGGAGATAGAGTTGGCCCCAAAGGTCGAGCTGAGAGAACCCCAGCCAACCTCCAACTTGACCTCCAGAGAGACCCCTGAGAGTCCTGCATGGAAGCTCCAGCCTGGGAGAGCTCCAGCTCCTCCATCCACACCTTCCCATTCTAGATGAAGAATCTGAGTCCAGGGCTTAGGGTCTCAATCAAGGTCAAACACTGACTTCCCCACTGAAATCCAGGCCACTTAACTTTTTTTTTTAACGTACCAATCCCAGTTCCCCTCTCTCCTTTCTTCCTGCTTCCCTCCACCTTCCCTCCATCCCATCCCCATCCACTCCTCAGAGAGGGTAAGGCCTCCCCTGGGAAGTCAACCAAGTCTCTCCCATCACAGACTTGATTCTTCGTTGAGGAAGGAGCAAGGCCCCCCCCCTCATGCCCAGGCTGAGCAAGGTCTCTCTCTATAGGGAACGGGCTCCGCAAAGTCAGTTCATGCATTAGGTTAGATCCTGTTCCCACTGCTAGTGTCCCCACACACTGTCCAAGCCACACCATTGTCACCTGCATTCAGGGAGGTTCCCCAGTTGTCAGTTCGGAGTCAGTGAGCTCCCACCAGCTCAGGTCAGCTGATTCTGTGGGCAGGCCACTTAATTCTTAACCCAGGACAGAGCCAGGAGAAGCAGAACCAAAGGGAAGTAGACACTGCAGGCAAAACCCCAATGCCTATGAATTGCCCTTGAATTGCAGCCCTCAACCAGGCAGCTGCACACATTCTTCAAAGGCTGGGACAGGAGGATTGGTGCAAGTTTCAGACTGCCAGCCTGGGCTACAGAGCGAGACTTCATCTCAAAAACAAACAACAATACCAAGTCCATTATCACCCCACCCCCCTTTCAGGGGCTGGGAAACTGAAGTCCAGAGAGGCTAAGGGACCTGCTCAGGGAGGTCACACAGCTGAAGAATAGCAGAGTTTGAATTGGACTCTTTCCCTATGTGGCAGACAGACCATAATGCTCACCTGCATATGGCTCTGAGGAACACCAGGACTTAGGCCACCTAGCAGGAAGTGGGAGAAGGTACCTTGGGTCCAGGCCAGCAGTGCCACAGAAAGTGAGCAAATAGCATGGAGCGATAAGGAGCTGCTGGGGAAGGGCGTGGGAAACATCTAGATGGGGAAACTGAGTCTAGAGATGTGTGGGTGACTTGGAAGTGACCCAGTCCTCAGCGATTCTTATTAAGGGTTTGCTTCATGACTCCGTGCAGGTGTCAACCCACTGGATCCATGGAGTGATGCAGATGGTCCACACCTGTAATACAGTATCCATAGAGTGATGCAGGTGGTCCACACCTGTAATACAGTATCCATAGAATGATGCAGGTAGTCCACATCTGTAACACTGTATCCATAGAGTGATGCAGGTGATCCACATCTGTAACACTGCATCCATAGAGTGATGCAGGTGATCCACATCTGTAATACTGTATCCATAGAGTGATGCAGGTGGTCCACATCTGTAACACTGTATCCATTGAGTGATGCAGGTGGTCCACATCTGTAACACTGCATCCATAGAGTGATGCAGGTGGTCCACATCTGTAATACTGCATCCATAGAGTGATGCAGGTGGTCCACATCTGCAATACTGGATCCATAGAATGATGCGAGTGAACCACATCTGTAATACTGGATCCATAGAGTGAAGCAGGTGGTCCACATATGTATCACTGGATCCATAGAGTTATTATGCAGGTGGTCCACATCTGTAATAGTGGATCCATAGAGTTATGCAGGTGATTCACATCTGTAACACTGGATCCATCAAGTGATGCAGGTGGTCCACATCTGTAATAGTGGATCCACAGAGTGATGCAGGTGGCCTGCATCTGGACACCAACACAAAAGGAAGGCTGAGCATGAATCCAGCCTGGGCTACAGAGTGATGTATAGGGCAGAACAGTGCAGAGGTTCCTCCATCTTGTATTCTTCTGAAGCCATTTCCGGTTTAACTAGAATTTGATCTCTTTGACAGAGAACCCTGTAGGAGATTACGTACCTCTGTTCTGGGAACCGCATGTCGGAATGCCCCCACAAACTTATCTCGGCTTCTGTTAAAGCGGCATGTTCATGTGGAGACCTTTCCGGCTAACCACTTCTCTTAGTTTCTCTTACAGATGCTTGCTTCAGGCTGGAGAGATGACTCAGAGGCTAAGAGTACCTCTTATAGAGGTAGTGAGTTCATTTCCCAGCAACCATATGGTGGCTCACAGCCACCTATAATGCTCTGTTTATATAATAAATAAAAATCTTTTTTTAAAAAAAAAAAGAAAAAAAGCTGCTTACTTCAAAGCCCCCGTGCAACTGTCGAGTGACATGCCAGTGACCTACTTTCCCTCAGGCTAGAGACTGTGTGTGAGGATCATCTCTGGTGGGCTACCTGTAGCAGTGAGATCCTACCTGAGAGAGAGAAGCTCGTGCTAATAATGATAGTGGTGGTAGCTGGGTGTGGTGACACCCACTGGGGAGACAGAGGCAGGCTGATCTCTGAGTTTGAGGCCAGCCTGGTCTACAGAGTGAGTTCCAGGACAGCCAGGGCTACACAGAGAAACCTGTCTGGAACACATACACACAGAGACACACACAAATAATAATAATGGCTGGACACGGTGGTACTCATCTTTAATCCCAGCACTCAGGAGGCAGAAGCAGGCAGGTCTCTGAGTTCAAGGTCATCCTGGTCTACATAACAAGTTCTAGGCCAGCCAGAGCTACATAAGTGAGACCCTGTCTCAAAATGATAACAATAACAACAATATTTGGGAGGTCAAGGGGCTGGTGACACCAGTCAGTAGAGTGTATACCTAACACACAGATTGCCTTGAATTCTATCTTTATAAAACTAAGGGGAATGGGTCCTGCCTGCCATCCCAGCACTTAGGAAGCCGAAGCAGGAGGACCAGGAGTTCAAAGCCAGCCTAGGCTATGTGAGAAACCTGTTGGGGCAGGCGTGGGGCTATGAATGAGAAAATTAGGACTAGTAACTCAGTGGTAGAGTTCTTCTGTTGTGTTATTTTTGTTTTGTGGTTGTTGTTTTGAGACAGGGTTTCTCCGTGCTGGAACTCACTTTGTAGATCAATTCCTTCCAACTTACAGAGATCTACCTGCCTTTGCCTCCCGAGCGCTGGGATTAAAGGCATGCACCACCACCCAGCAGTAGTAAAGTTCTCAGCAGTTCACTCAGGGCCTAGGTTCCATCCCCAGCACTAAACAAAAGCAAACAGCAGCCTCCAGCCACTGCTAACAGTGTTACCATCATCGTCTTAGCAATAAAGATGAGGACCAGTAAATGGGCCGGTTGGCCCCTCAACTGTGAGATCCAGGTCACCCAGCCCTTGAGCAGACTCAGACAGGAATGTTTGTTATAGGGATCGGTGGTTTTTCCAGAGAGCATGAGGAGGCAGAAGTCTGAGTACTCAACTCATCCATCTTGTCTTACCAATTTAGAGACGCTTTTTCTGGAAAGAAGAGAGAGAGAGTCCCAACAACCAAGAGAGGGGGACCAACCTTGGAGTTCCATGATCAGTTGTGGGGAGATTCCGTGTGAGGTCTCTCATCCTCAGAGCTTACTGGGGTGGTCCCACAACTGGGTCAACAGGCCCCAGAGTGCAGAAACGGTTGGCCAGTGAGGTAGAGTGGAGAGGTGTTCTCTCCCCTGTAGTGAGGGGAGGCAGCAGGCTGTGTCCTGCTCCCCGGCTAGCTTTGCCCGAAATAATTAAACGGAAACTGTGTTCTTTTAAACACTGCCTGGCCCATTAGTTCCAGCCTCTTATTGGCTAGCTCTTTCATAGTGATCTATCCATTTCTAGTAATCTGTGTAGCCCACGAGGTGGCTTACCAGGGAAGATCTTAACCTGTGTCTGTCTGGAGCAGGAGAATCATGGCGACTCACTGACTCAGCTTCTTTCTCCCAGCATTCTGTCATTCTGTTCTGTCTACTCTGCCTACCTACTTTTCTGTCCTATCAGAGGCCAAGCAGTTTCTTTATTACTTAACCAATGAAACAACAGATAGAAAGATGACCCTCCTCCATCACTCCCCAAACTGAAAACCAGGGGTGAAGAAAAGCAGGGGTGTTCTCATCGTGTAATCCTGAGGATCTCATGCTCCCTATCCTTCTGCCTCAGACTCCTCGATGCTGGGTTATGGTTTAGATCACAGCAGCTGGACACAGAGTTCTTTGTGGTAGCACGGTTAGTCACACAAACCACAGGAAGATGCCCAATTGCGAGAGGCGCACACATCCTGCGTAGAAAGCGGGAATCTTTACGAAATACGGCTTATCTCACTGTTATGAAAAGATTGGAGCAGAGCAGGGTGGGGAGAACAATGGGTGCAAGAAAGCAGGGGCCTGTAGCCATGCTGTGTGCATGAGTGTATGTGTGTGTGTGCATGCGTGAGTGTGCTATTTGTATGTGTATGTATACACAAGTGTGTGTGCAAATACATATGTGCATGATTGCACACGCAACAATGTATGTTCATGTGTTCTTGTGTGTGTGTGTATGTGCATGTGTGTGTGCATGCGTGTGCGTGTGTGTGTTACATGACTATGGGCACCCAGAGGTGAGAAGAGAGCATTGGATCCCCTGGAATTGGAGTTACTGGTGGGTGTGAGTGTTGGGAACCGAGCTCAGGTTGTCTGGAAGAGCAGCAAGCATTTCTCACTGCTGAGCTATCTCTCCAGCCGCCTTCCAGAATCTTTGTAAAAGATATCCTTAAAGCTTTATTTTATTTTATGTGTATAAGTGTTCTACCCGCATGTACACTATGTGCACGGTGGTGCCCTGAGAGACTGGACGAGGCTGTGAGCCACCATGAGGGTGCTGCGAACTGATTCTTGGTCCTCTCTAAGAACGGGCGCTTTCAACCACTGAGCCATCATCTCCCCAGCCTCAAGAATCCTTTCTATTTCAAGTCACATGGGCAAGTTTCAGGATGGGGGACGGGAAGGGGAGCTGCCACATGTCCCAGGGGCTCAGTTTCCTTATCTGTGGTGAGGACTGGCCATGTAGATTTGTCCTCAGAACAGACCCTGCACCCACAGGCACCCAGTAACATACAAATGGGGGGACAGCCTCATTTAAAACGTCCCTCTCTGGATTGGGAGGTTGAGGCAAGCCTGGGCCTGGGCTACATACAAAGACCATGTCTCAAAAACACCAAAGGGAGAGGGTGATGGAGGCTGAGGCAGGATGATTGCCAGGAACCAGAGGTTAGCCAGGGATTCACAGTGAGACCCTGTTTCAATAATACACACACACACACAAATAGAGAAAAGAAATGATCAAAAGTATGGCTGAGTGATAGCACTCTTACCCAGAATCCCCCAGAGAGGGGTTGGGGCATGGTCTAGCATGCACAAAGGTCACAGGTGCATTCCATCCCAGGTTACATCCCCAGCACTAAAGTTCTTTTTACATATTATTGTTGTTGTTACTGTTATTATTATTTTGAGACAGGGTTTCTCTATGTAGCCCTGGATGTCCTGGAACTCATTCTGTAGACCAGACCGGCCTTGAACTCACAGAGATCCACCTGCCTATGCCTCCCCAAGTGCTGAGATTAAAGCCCTGTGCCACTACACCCAGCACTAAATTTTGAAATTTAGTGGGGGGAGCTGGAGAATGGCTCAGCAGTTAAAAGCACTAGTTGCTCTTTCAGAAAATCCAGGTATAGTTCTCCAAAGTGCACGTGACTCCCACGTTCTAGGGGTTCCAATGCCTTCTGTCCCCCCACCCTTGAGATTCCAGGACCCAAACCCAGGGCCCAACATGTCCTAGGCAAATGCTCTACCACCAAGCCACACTTCCCAGCCCCTCACTGGGGGATTCTGGGCAGGGGCTCAACCACTGAGCCACGCCCCAGCCCTCACTGGGGGATTCTAGGCAGGGTCTCTACCACTGAGCCATACCCCAGTCCTCACTGGGGGATTCTAGACAGGGGCTCTACCACTGAGCCACACCCCAGCCCTCACTTGGGGGATTCTAGGCAGGGTCTCTACCACTGAGCCATACCCCAGTCCTCACTGGGGGATTCTAGGCAGGGGCTTTACCACTGAGCCACACCCCAGCCCCTCACTGGGGGATTCTAGGCAGGGGCTCTACCTGTGAGCCACACCCCAGCCCCTCACTGGGGGATTCTAGGCAGGGGCTTTACCACTGAGCCACACCCCAGCCCCTCACTGGGGGATCCTAGGCAGGGGCTTTACCACTGAGCCATGCCCCAGCCCCTCACTGGGGGATTCTAGGCAGGGGCTCTACCTGTGAGCCACACCCCAGCCCCTCACTGGGGGATTCTAGGGAGGGGCTTTACCACTGAGCCACACCCCAGCCCCTCACTGGGGGATCCTAGGCAGGGGCTTTACCACTGAGCCATGCCCCAGCCCCTCACTGGGGGATTCTAGGCAGGGGCTCTACCTGTGAGCCACACCCCAGCCCCTCACTGGGGGATTCTAGGCAGGGGCTTTACCACTGAGCCACACCCCAGCCCCTCACTGGGGGATTCTAGGCAGGGGCTTTACCACTGAGCCACACCGCAGCCCCTCACTGGGGGATTCTAGGCAGGGGCTTTACCACTGAGCCACACCCCAGCTCTCCCAGACTCTTTCTGTCAGTCTCTCTTTCTCCATCTATCGCTCTAGCTCCTTGACTTGTGTTGCTATCTCTGTGTTCTCTCTCCCCCTTCCCTCTCGACCATTCCTCATCTCACTGTCTCTCAGTTCCTCTCTCCTGCCCTCACCCTCATCCCTTCACCTCATCTTTCCTTCCTCAGGCTGGGGAAGCCCCCACGTGCTGAGCCTCGCCCACAGTCCAGCAGCAGAATGAGACCCAGGTGAGTCACCAGAAGGAAGGAGTGGACATTCCTGCAATTTTTCTACAGGTATCGGTGTCTTGGCACCTTCCTTTGTCCCCTACTTCAACCCCTCTCTGGAACCTCCCAAAAGTCAGCACAATACAAAGTCACAGCTGAGGAGCGGGGTATGGAAGGAGACAGCTATGTAGGGGCGACGAAGGTGACAGACCCCGATAATGCCAACGCTCCTGATCCCCCTGCCTCAGCTTCCAGAACACTGAAATGACAGTTGTCCCTCACCATGCCTGGCGTGCTGGAGAGCTGGGGATGGAACCCTGCGCCTTGCCCCAGCCCAGCCCAGCCCACTGTTCAGTCCCCACACCACCCCAAAAGGGGCCGTTTTTCAAGAAAGGAAACAGAAGGCCTGTGTTGGCTCAGGGTGACACAGCCAGGGAGTGGTCCATCCTGGCCACCAGCAGGGTGACAGCCACTGACCTCAGACTCCCTGACTCCACCCCAGCTTCCTTGTCACTCAGGAAGAAGAATTTGGAGTCTTGCTGGCTGGGGTAAAAAACACAGCTCCCGCCTCAAAGGGGATGAGCGAGCTCATTCTGGAGCCAAACATAACTGACCAGGGTGGGACATGGGTTCACACATGTTGACAGTACTGCAAAGTGCAGGAAGGTGGGCTTTTGTTTGCATGGTTGGTTTTGTTCTTTTTTTTTTTTCACAGTTTCTTTGTGTAGCCCTGGCTGTCCTGTCCTGGAAACTTGCTCTGTAGACCAGCCTGGGCTTGAACTCACAGAGATCCATCCACCTATTCTTTGCCTCCCGAATGCTGAGATTAAAGGCGTGAGCCACCACCACCCAGTCAGTCCCATTTTCTTATTTGTTGAATTATGATCTCTTAGGAGAAAGCATTTTATTTGGAACTTTTTCTTTTCCTTTTGGCTTATCTTAAAATTGTTAAATTAAGAAGTGGGAGTGTGGCTCAGTGGTAGAGCCCCTGCCTAGAATCCCCCAATGAGGGGCTGGGGTATGGCTCAGTGGTAGAGCTCCTGCCTAGAATCCCCCAGTGAGGGGCTGGGGTGTGGCTCAGTGGTAGAGCCCCTGCCTAGAATCCCCCAGTGAGGGGCTGGGGTGTGGCTCAGTGGTAGAGGGCTGCCTTGGGCTCCATCCTTCCTAGCTCAGGCCTCAGTGATTCAGGAGACACACTGTGAGATCACTACTGTACAGGTAGCTGCTACTCACTCATTGCTTTCTGCTCTCTCGGGTTCCCACACACCAGTCACACTGACCTGCTTGTGATTCTGTGCCCTTGGGGCCTTTGCACTGACTGTCTCTTCCCTGTGTCTCTCTCCCAGTTTCTGTTTCCCTGGGCCCCCACTAGACTTCTTTCCCAGCTACAGTGAGACTCCCTCACAGAGGAGCTTGCCTCTCCCTGGTACCCTTGCTCTTCCTTCAACATTTTTCCCTGATGCAAAAGATTAGATAACAAGACATCCTTCCCATGTCACGGCCACGATGGTGGGACCCTTGCTTCATTTCCTGTGGTGTCCACTGTTCCTGGAATGGTGAGCCCTCCATTTTGGCGAGTCAGTGTTCTGTTCTAGATGTGTCCTCTGCATGGCACTGCTCTGCCTGGGCAAGGTGTGGTACCATGCCCGTGATTCTGCAGCAGGCAGATCTCTGTGAGTTCAAGACCAGCTTGGTCTACAGAGTGAGTTCCAGGACAGACAGGGCTACAAAGAGAAGCCATGTATGTATGTGTGTATGTATGTATGTATGTATGTATGTATGTATGTGTGTGTGTATGTATGTATGTATATGTACATTTATATATGAAAACTCTGGTTGATAAGAAACAGTCAGGGCCAGAGATGGTTTTAACCTTTGCTCTTTCCTTCCTTCCTTCCTTCCATCCTTTCTTCCTTCCTTCCTTCCTTCCTTCCTTCCTTCCTTCCTTCCTTCCTTCCTCTCTTTCTTTCTCTCTTCCTCTCTTTCTATTTTGTTTTGAGATAGGATTTCTCTGTGTAGCCCTGGCTGTCCTAGAACTCACTCTGTAGACCAGGCTGGCCTTGAACTCAGAGATCTTCTGCCTCTACCTCTGCCTCCCGGGTACCAGGATTGCAGATCACACACCTGCCTCAACAAAACTGTTTCTAGGTAGCATTCACTGCAAAGCTCACCTCCCTCCTAACTAGACTCCTATGGTTTCCCCTCCCTGACCCTTCTGCTATCCGACACCGTCCTAGGACACCTGGGATTTGAACACAGCGAATGGGACGACAGGGTTGTGACCTCAGAGACCCTGAGTCAGGCCTCCTGGGATGGGTAGCTTTGTGGGCTAGGGAGGAGGAAGGAGAGGCACCCACACAACCCCGGCTGACTCACGCTTAAGCAAACGGTGGGCGGGGCCCTTGGGCCACAAAACTGTCTCCTTCCCTGCGCTCCTCTCCCTCTAGAGCAGAGGTGAAGGGAGACACCCAGACGCGAGCATGGGCCTCAGGGGGAGGCTGCTACTGCTGCTGCTGCTGACGGCCTGGGTCCCAGGTAAGGACTGGGTGGTGACAGCCGGGATGAGTTAGGGGGAAGGGAGCCCAGCACTCAACTCTTCTCCTCCCACCCAACTACTCTTCGGGTGTGTTCTCCAGAACACATTTAGACATCCCACGTGGCACATTTAGACGCCCGGAGGCATTCATTTAGCAAACCGATCTCTGGCGCTGTCCCAGGCTCTGCAAAGTCAAACTGCAGGACGCGGAAGGCACAGAGACGTTAAGTAGCTGGTGCCAAATTGCACAGCTAGCGATTGAATGTGACTCCCGGGGGCTGCTTCCCACAGTGTTCTCTTTTCGGCGGGGATGGGGTCCAGCTTTGGGGTAGGAGGGAGATCGGGCCCCCCAGCATTTCCAACGGACCCGTCCCTCGAGTACATTTGGCTTTCGCTACTTCCTCACCTGCTTCCTCCAGGAAGTGTAAGGGGAAAGGTGTTGAGAAAGCAGAGGAAATGGAGAAGGAATTGAGTCAGCGTTTAGGGCGGTGAATAACCCTCCGGATCCGCGAGAGGCCGGGGCTGACTAATGGTCTGGGAAGGGGACCTTCGCGGGAGGTCCGGGTGGCCAGGGATCTGGAGGGGGTACGGGTGGGGGTGCAAAGGGGAGGGGCTCTTGGCCTAGAAAGGCGACCTGGCGCAGAGCAGACCGGCTCTGAGTTGCAGACGGGACCTGGGGTCGCAGACGGCTCTTACTGTGAATTAGAGCCCAGGGATGACAGCCCCGCGGAGAGGAGCCTTTAGTGGGGCTACCACCTGGGTTCGGAGCAGGCTGGGTGGTTTAGGACAGTTACCTAGCCTTTCTGTTCCGGGAACGTGACTGGGAAACTGGGGAGGATCCAGAGCCTAATAGGCTGGAGCTCTGATCCTGATTAGAACCTAGGATGTCTGGGGCGGGGCCACGAGTTTGAGGAAGAATTAGAAGACCTGGAGGAGGGGCTCCAAGCCAGGGGAGAGGCCAGGAGCGGGACTAACCTTTAGGGGCTGTGGTGGGTCTATGACCTGATTTAGGTTCGATTTACAGGGGTCGCCCAAGACCATCGGAAAACACAGATAATTATGATTAATAACAGTAGCAAAGTACAGTTATGAAATAGCAAGGAGCTGGGCGGTGGTGGCGCACACCTTTAATCCCAGCACTCGGGAGGCAGAGGCAGGCGGATCTCTGTGAGTTAGAGGCCAGCCTGGTCTACAAGAGCTAGTTCCAGGACAGGCTCTAAAAGTACAGTGAAACCCTGTCTCGAAAAACCAAAAAAATAAAAAGAAATAGCAAAGAAAATAATTTTGTTAGGGCGTCACCACAACATGAGAAACTGTATTAAAGGGTCGCGACATTAGGAAGGCTGAGAACCTCTGGTCTATGTAATTAAGGTGAAGTCCGGACAGAGCAGAATGTTGTGGGAAAATGCCCTTAAACGGAGGCAGGTGGATCTCCGCATTCAAGGCCCGCCTGGTTTGCATAGAATTCCAGACTACACATATGTAATGAGATCATTTCAAAAATGATCAATGAAATAATATAAATGTAGGAAGAAAATTTAAGGGAAGAGTCAGAGGGCGTGGTTATAGTAGAGATTAGAGTCTGAAGCAGGGCTAAGGAAGTCGGTGCGGCTAGAATATTGGGCGGAGCTAGAGAAGGAAGATGGGCAGGAGTTGTGGGGCGGGGCTAGCGCCTGGGTGAGGGTGGAGCTAAGGTGGAGCTAGAACCTAGCAGAGGTGTTGGGGAGGTAAGAAGAATGCTTTTGGAGCTCACTCACCTAATTTTGGAGGGCTGATGGGTGAGGTTATAGCTTCAGGATGAAGCTCAGGTCTTGGAGAGAGCACTGTAGAGAAGCTACCGAAAGGGGTGGAACCTGGATCTCCAGTGGATAGGAGATCCATGTAACAGAACTGACCGAGGTCGTATTGGAAGGACACAGCACCGAAATGGGAGCCAGGGTTAAAAGTCCTGCAAGAGGCCAGAGTTACAACGAACGGCAGCTGATGCATATCTGTAATCCCAGCACACAGGAGGCTGAGGCAGGAGGGTTACTGTGAGTTTGAGGTCCTCTTGGACTATACAGCTGGGGGGAAGGGAGCAGATCCTGGCTCTCTGAACCTGTTGACCACCTCCCTCTCTTCCCCTCGCAGCCTGCCAGGGCCTGAAGTGCCTGCAGTGTGAGAGTAACCAGGACTGCTTGGTGAAGGAGTGTGACCTGGAAGAGGATCTTTGCAGGACCACGGTGCTTCGTGAGTGGGAAGGTAAGGTCGACCCCCACCGCCAACAATAGGCTAGAAAACCTTCTCTCTCCAGACAGTAAGGAAATGCAGATGTTTAAACATCTAAGGAGGCTGGAGAGACGGCTCAGCACCTAAGACCAGCTGCTTCTCCAGTAGCCCTGAATTCAGTCCAGAGATCCACGTGGGCTGGCGCACAACCACCATAACCAGCTCCAGGAAGGAGATCACAGACGCCCTCCCCTGCACTTCCGTGCACGTACTCACCTACAGACACACAAACGCTTGGATCTTGAAAAGGACCCAGGTTCAATTCGCAGCACCCACATGGCAGCTCACCACCTCCTCGGGCAGCAGGCACGAATATCGTGCACAGACACACATGCAGGCAAAATACTCATACACGCAAAATAATAAAATCTATCTAAAAAGATTTTTTAAAAATAAAGTATCAGTGAGAAGCCCAATGCCTTTAATCCCAGCACTGGTGAGGCAGAGGCAGACGGATCTCTGTGAGTTCAAGACCTCTACTAGGTCTACAGAGCTAGTTCCAGGACAGCCAGGGCTACACAAAGAAACCCTGTGTCGAAAAAAAAAATCCTAAAAAAGAAACATGTTGGTGAGACCCTGGAGGGCATAAATTGGCACGTGTGCCACACACAGCAATACCAAATATTTTTGCTTTGCTTTGGGGTTAGTGGTACATGGGGGGGGGGGGCATTTGATTTGGTTTGGTTGTTGTTGTTTGGTCCTGGATTATTTTTAAGACAGGGTCTCATGTAGCCCAGGCTAGCCTTAAACTTGCAATGTAGCCGAGGATGACCTTGAACATGCCTCCTAAAGACTGGGATTATAAGTGTGCACCACCACATCTGACTTAAATGTAACTATCTGAGACAGCAGGGCCGTGGTGGCGCACACCCTTAATCTGAGCACTCTGTAGGCAGAGGCAGGAGGATCTCTGAGTTCGAGACCAGCCTGCTCTACAGAGTGAGTTCCAGGACAGCCAGGGCTACACAGAGAAACCCTGTCTCAAAAAACAAACAAACCAACACAAAACCTACCTAAGATAAGGGTAGAGGGACAGCGGAGCGGGTTAAAGCACCTGGAACTAAAGAGCTGGTGCTTCGGGACACACCTGTAGTCCTACTGCTGGAGAGTGGAGGCAAGGGGGTTGGGACCCCCCAAACCAGTCTGGGCTACATAGCAAGACCCTATCTCAGAAACATTAGTGTTTTTCTTTCTATTGAAGGCACCTCCCTGCTGGCTTCATTCACCTTGGGAGAGAGTTGTAGATGGATCCAGAAAATCCCAATGGTGTGCATGGGGGAGGGGAAGATAATTCTAGAAAATAACAGAATTGATCCAAACAAGGAGCGGCACTAGGGGCGGGTGACTCCGAGACCAGGAGTGTCAGGGACTTGTCGGGACTAGGGACCCTCTAGCGGACTATACCTGTATTCCTCCTAGCTGATGAAGAACTGGAGGTGGTGATGAGAGACTGTGCCCATTATGAGAAGACCAACAGGACCATGAGTTACCGGGTGAACTCCAAGATCATCAGCCTGACAGAGGTCGTGTGTGCCACAGACGGCTGCAACAGACCGAGGCCTGGTGAGTTGGGTGTCCTCGCCGCCCCCAGCTGAAGCCACGATTCCACTCCCAGACCTACATCCTTCACCCCAGCACCAAGGCTGTTCCTTACTCTGGGACCTCACTCATCCCTCTCCAGCCCAGCCCCATGTCACTTCTCCCAGTCGTGTCTCCCAAATCATCTCCCTCTCCATCTCGAAATATTCTCACACCCAATTGTTTTGCTTGGATGAGACACTTGAGATACACTGTCTAGTGCAGGCTGGCTGACAATGGGAGATCCTCCTGCCTCAGCTTCCTGAGGGCTGGGATTATAACTCTGAGCTGCCACACCTAGCCATTCCAATACTATGGGATTATAAAAGCATCCCTGGGCTGTGAGGTGACAAACCTGACTGTCACGTGTATGAAGACACATCCGCCAGGCTCGGTGGAACTTGCCTGATGCTGATACAGGCAGATGACACACTGAATTTCAGTGGGGTGTTCAGACTCAGTCTCAATAAAAAAAAAACTAGAAAGGACCAGAGAGATGGCACCTTGGGTAAAGGTGCCTGTCACTCAGGCCTTGTGACCTGAGTTCAATACCTGAATCCCATGTAAAGGTGGAATGGGGAAACTGACTCTCTCCAAAGTAGCCCCCCTGACCTGCGCGCGCGCGCACGCGCACACACACACACACACCATCATCATCATCATTAAACATTTAAAATGTTTTAATCTAAAAAAGTAAGGCTGTGGGTATGGCTCAGTGGTGGAGCCCCTGCCTAGAATCCCCCAGTGAGGGGCTGGGGTGTGGCTCAGTGTGATATCTTTGTTTTCCTCCCCAACAACAACAACAAAAGAGATGATCCTTGATGAGGAATGTGTGGGATCAGTGAGCAGATAAAAGAGAAGTTCATGAGCCTTTTGATTGACGGCTTTAGGGTGTGATCAGCGGTCCAAGTGCACACAGAGAGGGCCAGGGCAGATGAGGAAGGAGCTGCACTCCTTGCTGCTCTTCCTGCAGGGTTGGCCCTGGGTGGGAATTGATTATGAGGCCTGCTTCCCATGATCCTCATGAGGGAAGAGACTGCCTTTGTGCCTGGTTTGTCTCTTCTTCCGACTACCTACAAGCCATCTCTGGTGCAAGGCTGAGTCATGTGTGCGTAGTTTCCTTTTTATATATAAATATATATATTGGTTTAAGTGTGTGCAGATGCTTTCCATGTTACATGTGAAGGTCAAAGGTCAACTTGTGAGCGTTGCTTCTCTCATTCTATTGTGATGGTCACGGGTCTTGGACCCGGGTCTTCAGGTTTGGCTACATGCGTCTGTACCCGCTGAGCTATCTTGATGACCCTGGATTAGTTTATTTGTATATTGGTTTGTTTTTGTTTTTGAGACAAGGTCTCTCTATTACGGAGCCCTGGCTGTCCTGGAACTCACTCTGTAGACCAGGCTGGCCTCAAACTCACAGAGATCCACCTGCCTCTGCCTCCAGTGCTGCCATGTCTGGTTTTTGTTTGTTTGTTTGTTTCTTAGATAGCCCTCTCTGGCTTTGAACTTGCCGTGTGGCCATGGGTATCCCGGAATGCCTGGTCCTCCCGCCTCCACCTCCTGAGTGCTGGGATCTTAGGCATGCACCAATCACACCGGCTTTATTCGGTGCTGGCGATGGAACACAGAGCTTTTTGCAGGCTAGGCAAGCGCTCTACCAACTGCACCACGTCCCTAGACCCTCTCTCCTATTTTTTTTATCACCCCCAACCCACACTTCTATTTTTGACAAATGTTTCTGCCCTTAGCATGGGTTACAGATTCGAGGGAACTAGACCATGAGGGGAAATGAGCACGGGTGGACGAGGGTGAGGTTGTCCACGAGAAAGGTAGCCAGACGGCAGTTACGCTGGGCAGGGACAAAACTGTTCTGATGGAATAGCTTTGGCAGGTAGAAAAGGAGACCTCAGTGATATGTGATCCGAGGATAGAAGCTTCTTTTTCCGAGCGCGACAGAGTCCCTTATGTCGGTGTAATGCTTTTGCGGGTGACAGCCATGAAGCTGGACAAATGACAGAGTCTCGGAAGAGTACACAGCAGAGGAAGGAACTCGGGGCCCTGTGATTCTTGGAAGAGAGAAGGCAGACAAAGTTTCACAGGTGGCACGGTTCATTCCCGAGCCCTGTTCCAACTCACCGACTCAGCGCTGTGAAAGGAAACAGCCACGGGGAGAGGGTCGAGTGACGCAGGCGGCTGGGTGGGGGCAGGGTCCCCTGATCTGGAGACAATTTTCCCTCCAGTTTTTGGCAAGCATACATGCAGACGTGAGGTGCCCCAGCAGCAGTGAGCTGAGCTTCCCCCAAGACACATGGGACTGAGCTAGAGAGGTGCAAGTAGCCACCTCAGACACCCTGAGACAGATCAGCCCATCGGGAGCTGAACATGGCTATGGGCACCTGGGAGGGAAGCACTTGGGAAGCTGGGTGAGGAGGATGGCGAGTTCTAGAACAGACGTTGACTGAGTAAAAGGGATGGAAAAGAATAAGTTAGAGCTGTGTGCTTGTGTGTGTTTATGTGTGTTTGTGTGTGTACATGAGTATGTCAGCACTGTGTGAGTCCATGTGCATGCATGGGTGAGCATACACATGTGGATGCGTGCACTCATGTGAGTGTACATGTATGCACATATGTTCGTGTGTGTACATGAGTATGTCAGCACTGTGTGAGCCCATGTGCATGCATGGGTGAGCATACACATGTGGATGCGTGCACTCATGTGAGTGTACATGTATGCACATATGTGCGTGTGTGTACACGAGTATGTCAGCACTGTGTGAGCCCATGTGCATGCATGTGTGAGCATACACATGTGGACGCGCGCACTCATGTGAGTGCACATGTATGCACATATGTGCGTGTGTGTACATGTGTGCGAGCCAGTGTGTGCTCATGCGTGTACGTGTGTGCGTGCACAAATAGCCAGAGGAAGGAGATGAGTGTCCTATTCTGTCACTCTCCACTTTATTCTCTTCCTAAGTGTCTCACTAGACTTGAAGATAGACTGGCAGCCCGCAAGCCTAAGTCATCCTCCAGACTCTCCCCCAACACCCAAGACTGGGATCACAGGCCTGTGCCACTATAATTAGTTCTGGGGATCAAATTCAGGTCCTCAAGTTTGTCCAGCCAGCACCAAATAAGCTGTAAAGAAAAGAGCTACAGTCTGGCATGGTGGCATATGCCTATCATCCCAGCATGGTGGCATGCGCCTATAATCCCACACATGGAGGGTGCCGTGGAAGGATTTCTGTAAATTCCAGGCCAGCCAGGTCCACTTAGCAGGTTCTAGACTGCAGAGAAAGACCTACTCTCAAAAAACCAATCAAATAAGAGCAACCCAAATAAATAAAAACGGGAAAATACTTATGTAGCTTTCGGTTTGAGAGGCAGGAAGTCCACACAGGGTGCTGCTGGCTCCAGCCAGAGCTCTTCCCCCAACACACACAAGCACACTGCACCCGCTCCCAAACCCCATCACCTCGTGACTGCATGCTGAGGGAGAATTCAAAACACAGGAAACCACAGACTGAGGTGGCTCAGTGGTTAAGACATTGACTGCTCTTCCAGAGGACCCAGGTTCAGTTCCCAGTACCCACATCAGGCAATAACTACAGTTCCGGGGTTCTACGCCCTCTTCTGAAAGAAAAAAATTAAGAACAGTTTTAATTCCTGGGAGTCAACTCAAATTCCTTTCCAAAATTAATTTATTAATTAATCCCTTCCTAAAACCATGCTGTGAACAACTGGACAGCTTCCCACTTGCTCCCTGCCATAAAGGTCCTTCCCTCTCACTCTACCACTCTGAAAACTGAGCTACATCCACACCATGGCAGAGGCAGGTAGAGACTCAGGTGTGTGGTGGCAGGAGAACCCAAGGCAACACTACACAGAAATGCATGTCAGGCCTTTGTTTTTAGTACCGCAGATGGAAGATACGGTCTTGAGTATTCCAGTTCTGTATGGCTGCGCCACAACCCAGCCCCTCACTAGGGATTCTAGGCAGGGGCTCTACCACTGAGCCACACCCCAGCCTCTCACTGGGGGATTCTAGGCAGGGGCTCTACCACTGAGCCACACCCCAGCCCCTCACTAGGGATTCTAGGCAGGGGCTCTACCACTGAGCCACACCCCAGCCCCTCACTGGGGGATTCTAGGCAGGGGCTCCACCACTGAGCCACACTCCAGCCCCTCACTGGGGGATTCTAGGCAAAGGCTCGACCACTGAGCCACGCCCCAGCCCCTCACTGGGGATTCTAGGCAGGGGCTCTACAATCAAGTTACATTCTTAGCCCTTAAATTTTTTGAGGGGGAGGGGGATGCAAGGTCTCACAATGTAACCAAAACCCAGAATCCTTTATCTCCAGCTGTTTCATCAAATAGCACATTCTTATCTCTGCCTTTACTCTAGGATGCTCTACCTTATAATCACGATTATCACTCACAGATGTACGAACCAAAAGATCAAAGCCTTTCTTGAAGGATCCATGACAACTTTGTTATTTTGCTCAAAGTGTCTGGCGGAGGCCAATTGGACCAGTTGCTTTTCCCTGGAAACACCATACCACCCTTTCCCCAGGCTTTGGCTCACGCCATCCTCCGGCCTGGCACAGCCTCTCTTTCCTGACCCAGGAGATTAGAGCTGGCCTCTGAGCGGAGGCAGCCCACTGGCAAGCTCAAGGCAACTAGGTGAATCATTCCACCCAGAGCCAAATCATCTATCTTGTTCAAGGAAAAATGCCTAAAAGGCCCACAGCATGCTCCTTCCCTCAAACATCCACGAAAACCAAAAGCAGATCTTTCTCCAGGCACCGTGGTGCATTCCTGTCACCCCTGGACTTTGGTGGGTGAGGCTGGAAGATGGCAAGTTTGGGGGCTAGCCTGGGGTACATAGTGAGACTGAGTCGCAGGAAAACAAACAAACAGGAAATTCCAGCACACTTCTTCCCAGGATGCTCTTCTGACTGTGGGTCATGTGACCTTCAGGAAGCATCTTAGTTCCTTTTTTATTTCCTCATTGTCCATTCCCAAATCTCTCTCCAGTCTCACAAATGATCTTACCCATCATGGTGATGGCAGTGGAGAGAACCACGTGGGAGACTGGGGCAGGAGGATTCCCTAACTGAGGCTGGGGTGTGGCTCAGTGGTAGAGCCCCTGCCTCGAAGAGGTGATAAATAAGATGATGAAGGAGGAGGCATTGGGAAAGCTAAGGAGCTAAGGAAGGGTGTTGTAGACAAAGACAACAGAATAGAGGAAGGGCTGGAGTCTGGTGAGGGTCTGTGTTCTGAGACCGGGGAGCCAGTATGGAAGAGCGCATGGGAGGAGCTGGTGCTGGGAGATGAGGCAGGAGAGGTCACCAGGACACAGTCTTCTGTAGACCTTGAATGCCGCAATCAGGTCACTAAGCTTTATTCTAGGAACAGTGGGGAGCTATGGGAGGGTAGAGCAGAGGAGACTTTAAAGGCTTCCTCCTCGGGCCGCGTGAGAGAACGAGATGGAGGGTGGTCATGGCAAGAGCAGAGGCTGATGTTGAGGGATACCCAAGACTGAAAAGGACGTGCTAAGTTCTAGAAAAGTTGGGGATAAGTAGGCTTGGTGATTGACTGATGGGTTCAGAGGGGAGTTCTCTGCGGGAGCTGGGCCTCCAACCCACCCCTTTCCTTTCTTCCTAGGAGCCCGGGGGATTGCCTTTCCCCGGGGCCGGTACCTTGAGTGTATGTCCTGTAGCTCTTTGGACCAGAGCTGTGAGAGGGGCCGGGAGCAGAGCCTGCAATGCCGCTATCCTGGAGAACAGTGTGTTGAAGTGGTGACCTTGAGCATGGAACGTAAGTGCTCGCCTGCAGGGAGGTCCACTTCCAGGCTGTACCTAAGGGAGGCCCTCAAGCACCAGGACTGTAGCAAGAGGCAACTGCCCCCCTCCACACACATACGAACATCCATCCTTTCTTGTAGTAGGGGTTCTTTCTGGAAATTTCACAAATGTATGAAGTTCTCTTTATCATATGGGCCTCCTTTATCATACAGCAAAGGGAGAATTGAAAGTGCAGTCCTTTGGCTAGGGGTGAAGTTAGCCTAAAAAACAAGAGGCCTCTAAGGAAACGGGGGTTCCCAGAGGCAGCAAATCCACAACCAGCCCCTTACCATAACCTGACCTCTGCCCCTTGCAGGGAACTTGAATGATGAGAACTACACCAAAGGCTGTGGCAGTCTTCCCGGGTGTCCGGGCATAGCCGGTTTCCACGGCAGCCACACCTTTCACTTCCTGAAATGCTGCAACTCCACCCACTGCAATCGTGGCCCAGGTGAGGGACAGGGTGGGGTGGACGCTGTTGGCTCTGTCTGGAACTGCCGTTCTCTCTCTCTTAAGTCCTCTCTCTCCTTCCAGGGTCAGTTATTACCTCTTCCTGGAAGCCGGGTTCAAGGCCCCTCCTTCAGCACACGCAGCCCACTCAACTCCACCCCCCCCACACACACACCTCTGCCCACCCTGGGTCAGAACTGTCTGGTGACAAAGCCATGAGTCCTAAGAAGGTGGAACCAGGCTGTCCTGGCCACTGTGGTATCCCAGCACAGTCAGCATGAGGTTGAGGCCGAAGAAGCTACTTCATGAAAATGTATTAAATAGAGCCCGAGAGGTGGCTCAGTGGTTAAGGGCACCCAGGTTTGAGTCCCAGCGCCCACATGGCTGCTCACAACCGTAACTGCAGCTCCAGGGATCTGATGCCCTCTTCTGGACTCCATGGGTACTGCATGCATGCAGTACACAGACTCAGGTGTCAAAAACGGGCTAGAGAGATGGCTCAGAGGTTAAGAGCGCTGGCTGTCCCAAGGTCCTAAATTTAGTTCCCAGGATCCACGCTGGGCAGCCACCTCCGCTAACTCCAGCTGCAAGGGTTCTGATGCCTCTGCAGGTCACACAGTGTACACGCATATCATTTTGATTTTTAAATTTGCATTTATTTTGTGTGATGGTATGTTCATGCATGCAAGTGAGCACACCGTGGTCCATGTGTGGAGGTCAGAAGACGACTTTCAGGGGCCAGTTCTTCCTTCACCGTGTGGGTCCTAGGGCTTAAATTCAGGTCATCAGACTTGGCCTCAAACTCTTCTACCTGCCGAGCCACCTTATCAGCCCTAGAGTTATATTTAACACTAATTAATTTGTTTGATTGGTTGGTTGATTTTTGGTTTTAAGAGACAGGGTTTCTCTGTGGAACAAGCCTAGCTGTCCTGGAACTAGTTCTTGTAGACCATGCTGGCCTTGAACTCACAGAGATCCTCCTGCCTCTGCCTTCCAAATGCTGGGATTGAAGGCATGCGCCACCACCGCCGGGCTAAGCTAATTAATTTAAACCTTAAGAAAAACAGGTGGCCAATGGCTGTCATAGTGAACAATGTCACCCTGTATGGTAACTTCTGAGAGAATAGGGCTTATTTAATAATACACAGTTAGTTAAGGGTCCCCCAAAAAGCCTAGCTGGATGTGGGTGGGGCTCAGTTCTAGAGAACAGGACCCCAAAAGAAGGTGTAGTTTCCACATATGACCGCCAGGTGGCGCCCTAACATCTCGGGCTGAGTGTGGGCAGAAGTTGGATGGTTGCAAGGTCCCAATGCTTATCTTCGGTCCCTGTCTTTTTTCATCTTTAAGTTATGGATCTTCAGGGCTTACCACCGAATGGCGTCCAATGCTACAGCTGTGAGGGGAACAGCACCCATGGGTGTTCCTCCAAAGAGATTTCCCTCACTGACTGCCGGGGACCAATGAATCAGTGCCTGGAGGCCACTGGCATAGATGGTAAGGTACCGTGGGAGCTGGAAGGGGACCCTCTGGGGCACAGGGCGCTGACCAGACTGATTGACAAATGGGCAGGACCTATCTCGGGTGGATTTTCCTATGGAAAAGATGGTATTGATCTGCAGAAAGGGCAAATCGCAATAAGAGGATTGGCCCTGTCAAACCAACAACAATCCGCCTTGTTACATATTAACTAAATAATTTTTTTAATTGCTTTTTCGAGATACGGTTTCTCTGTGGTTTTGGAGCCTGTCCTGGAACTAGCTCTTGTAGGCCAGGTTGGTCTCGAACTCACAGAGATCTGCCTGCCTCTGCCTCCCAAGTGCTGGGATTAAAGGTGTGCACCACCACCGCCCGGCTAACTAAATAATTTTTGAGACAGGGTCTCACTATATAGCCCTGGCTACCCTGGAACTCTATGTAGACCAGGCTGGCCTCAAACTCACAGAAAGCTGCCTGCCTCTGCCTCCCAAGTACTGGGATTCAAGACGTACCCCATTATAGCTGGCCTCATAAATAATAGTTTTGATGACAGAAAAAAAAAATAGTCTGTGTTTGTCATAATGAAAAAGTGCCAAGAGGGGACTGTCGTTGTTGATGGTGTGGCAACCCTCTTCCCGTCTGGATCTATATCAGACATCTGGTCCTCGTTGTCTGCTTTCGTGTTCAGCCTGTTGCGATGTCAGTTGTCCTGGGGTTTCTCTGGAAAAGTATCTCTCAGACACTCGGAAGCTCGGAAGGGCCAGCTGACATCTTAGAGTCCCTATGAAAGCAAACCTGGTGTGAGTCTGAGAGACCGCCGGGGGTCCCCTGGAAGACATTTTGGGAGCAGTGCTCACAATAGGGGGTGCAGGTGGCTATAGCGACCGGCACCAGGAGCCTGCCTCTTTCCTGAGATTTCCTGGCTCACTGACCCTCCTCCTTCCTCAGTGCTGGGAAACCAGAATTACACTGTGCGAGGCTGCGCCACAGCTTCCTGGTGCCAAAGCTCCCACATGACAGACGCCTTCCTCCTGACCCACCTCAACATCTCCTGCTGCGACCGCAGTGGCTGTAATGGCCCCAGAAGCGCTGCCCCTAGGCCAGGCGCTGCCCACCTGAGCCTCGTCGTCTCCCTGCTCCTGACCTTCAGACTGTGGGGTGTCCTCCTCTGGACCTGAGGTTGAGCCCCCAGCCCTGGCTGGATCCAGGGACTTTGTCCTCCCTTGTGTGCACCATTGTGTTGTCTTCGGGCCTCAACTTTTCTAAGAACCAGAAGAGAAGCAGAGCAAAGGCTGCAGGCAGCGGGGGCTCTTGGTGAATATTGTTGCTATTGTTATTATTATCATTGTTACTCCTCTAATTTATTTTATATATATAAATAAATAAAAGATTTTTGTACCAGTGAACAAGGCAGGGGCTTGTCACATTTAGCTTTGAGATGAAAGTGGGGAGGGGGTGTCTCTTTTCTTTGATTTTATTTTGAGACAAGGCCTCACTCTGTGGTCTTGGCTGTAGACCAGGCTAGCCTCAAACTCAGAAATTCGCCTCTCCCTGCCTCCTGAGTGCTGAGATTAAAGGTGTGGGCCACAATACTCAGCTTCTCACCTCATTGATTTTTTTGTTATTGGTTTTTTTTTTCCAAGATAGGGGTTTCTCTGTGGCTTTGGAGCCTGTCCTGGAACTAGCTCTGTAGACCAGGCTGGCCTCAAACTCACAGAGATCCGCCTGCCTCTGCCTCCTGAGTGCTGGGATTAAATGTGTGCGCCACCACTGCCCGGCTTTGTTTGTTTTTTTTTTTAATGATTGATTTATTTTTATTTATGTGCATTGGCATTTTGCCTGCCTGCAGGTCTGAATGAGGGCATCAGTTCCTCTAAAACTGGAACTACAGACAATTGTAACCGGCCAGGTGGGTGCTGGGAATTGAACCCTGGTCCTCTAGAAGAGCATCCAGTTCCCCCCAGCCCCTCACCTCACTGTTCTGAGACAGGGTCTCTCACAGAACACTGAGCCCATCAGTTTGACAGTGTTGGTTGCCGGCCTGCTCCAGGGATCCACTGCCTCACCAGTACTGTGGTGAGCCAGGCAGTGGTGGCACACACCTTTAATCCCAGCACTCAGGATGCAGAGGCAAGTGTATCCCTGTGAGTTCGAGGACAGCCTGGTCTACAAGACCTAGTTCCAGGACAGGCTCCAAAGCTACAGAGAAACCCTGTCTCAAAAAATCAAACCAAACCAAACAGATGCACTGTGGCTTTTCCACATGGGTACTGAGACTCTGAACTCAGGCTCTCAGATTTCTGGGGCAAGCACTGTTCCAAGAGTCCTATCCCCAGACTATATATTATTGCTGATGCCTTCCAAGAAGAAATAATAATAATTCAGCCAAGACTGTATTCCCCACGATGCCCTGCAGCCAAGAGAACCGAAGTTGATGCCGTATGAGAGGCTTTCTGTTTCACATGGAAGATAATGTCACCATGAAGCTTTGCAAAAGACATGGAGGCTAAGGTTCCTCTCCCATGATGCCTTGCAGTAGGGCTCAGAGGATAGAAATTGCCACCCTCTGGTGTCCTCTGGCAGATGTGGAAGGGTAAGGTCACATTTCTTTATTCCACACCCTGCTATGGGCCTTGGTGTCCTGGCTCCTGAGTTGGTCTTCCAGGATTTTTGGCTGCAAGAGATAAAAATCACTTTGTGCTGACTTAGGCAGAAACTGGTATAGTAGAGAGGGAGGTTAAAGTCTAAGCAAAGTCCTGGGTCTCCCGGGGTTTGCAGGGGACGAGAAGGAACCTGGAAGCTGTATAAATCAGGGCAGCTCCTTCCTGCAGACTCCGTCCCTCCGCCACCTGCTGTGCACGTGCGTACACTGCTCACAGCCTGGAGTGGGCTGGGCCAGCTGGGCATCAAGCTCCAGGGACGGCACTCCAGTCACCTCGGGGATGGGATCACAAGCCAGTGCCACCACCTCAGCTTTTATTTTTGCTTTTCTGGGCATCGAACTCAAGTCCTCAGGTTTGTGTGCCAATGCTACTGACTCACCTCCCTCAAAGCCCCCATCCTCTTCTCTCCCTGCATTCACCGTTCCCTCTCTCTCTCCCCCTCCCTCCCCACCTCCCTCCCTCTCATATTTCTTCCCTGAGCCGCCCCCGCCCCCTGCCTTTCTCTCTAGACTGCCTACTTGGACTTCCCACATAGTAGACAAATACGCCTACCGTGGGGCTAAAGACCAAAACCATTTGAATCCCCCCCCCTTTATTTTTTGCAAGTTCTCACATTTTAGCTAAAGGATCCACCAAGGCCAGTTCTGCCCACGGCTCTCCTCTGCTTAGGGCCAGGAAAGGTCGCCCCCATCCAGTGGTTCTCACGAAACACAGCCTACTCACTCGGGGAATCAGGAAACAGACGCAGTGGGAGGGATCTTGCCACAAGTAAGGAGAAGTAACTGGGGGGAAAAAAAGCCAAAAAGAGTTCTCACCACTTAGAACATTCTAGTTGGCAAGCGGGATTTCTTCCACATACTCTGGACTAATCACGTGGCCAAGACGGCACCCAACTCACACTGGTTGGAAGTAAAAAGGAAATTGATTTTCTCATATAAAAAACAGCGTGAGGGGGCTGGAGAGATGGCTAGGTAGTTAAGAGCATTGCCTGTTCTTCCAAAGGTCCTGAGTTCAATTCCCAGCAACCACATGGTGTCTCACAACCATCTGTAAAGAGGTTTGGTGCCCTCTTCTGGCCTGCAGACATGCACACAGACAGAATATTGTATGCATAATAAATAAATAAATATTTTTTAAAAAAACAGCGTGAGTTAGGGGAATTCCTGCATTGATTCAGTATCCTAAATATCCTAAATGTCCCAGGCTTGTCTACCTCATAACCTCAAGATGGCTGCCTCCATCCCCAGCCTCACACCCATGTTGGGAGTCAATAGCAAAGGGGTCACTTACTCCGGCGATTTCTTTGGGAAAATGAAGGAAAACCTGCTTTTAAACATTCAGTGGACAAACCCGGCTTGGTGTTTCCTTTCCCTGACTTGGTTCCCGTGCCCTTGCATCCTGCAGTAATTTGAAGATGTAGATACCAGAACAAGATCGCTGTTGTTCTTCAAAAGGAGCAAGGGGTGTGGCAGCTCACATTTCCCTGCCAGCAACTGCCTCTCCGCCACCCACCTGGGCTTGAAGGCTGACTGCCACTCTAACCAGAGGCAGGACCTGTGGCCCCGCTCCCCTTGGCCATTGTCTTAGCTGCGGTTCTATCACTGAGACAAAATGCTTTGACCAAAGCAAAGGAGAAGAGAAAGCCTTTAGCGCCAGGCAGTGGTGGCGCCTGCCTTTAATCCCAGCACTGGGGGTGGGGTGGGGCAGAGGCAGGCGGATCTCTGTGAGTTCAAGGCCAGCCTAGTCTACGGAGCGAGTTCCAGGACAGGCTACAAAGCTACAGAGAAACCCTGTCTCGAAAACCCAAAAAGAAAAGAGAAAAGAGGGGCTGGAGAGATGGCTCAGCGGTTAAGAGCATTGTCTGCTCTTCCAAAGGTCCTGAGTTCAAATCCCAGCAACCACATGGTGGCTCACAACCATCTATAATGAGGTCTGGTGCCCTCTTCTGGCCTTCAGGCATACACACAGAAAGAATATTGTATACATAATAAATAAATAAATATATTTAAAAAAAAGAAAAGAGAAAAGAAAAGAAAACCTTTATCAACGCAATGATCCCTAGTGGTATTCTGTTATGCTCATAGATTGGTGCCTGGTCCAGTTGTCCTCAGGGAGGAGTCACCCAGCAACTGATGGGAGCAGATGCAGATACCCACAGCCAAACACTAGGCAGAGCCAGGGAAACCCCGAAGAAAAGGGGAGGAAGGGTTGTAGGAGCCAGAGGGGTTGAGGACACCAGGAGAACATAGCCCTGAAT
Organism: Microtus pennsylvanicus; assembly: GCF_037038515.1. NCBI lineage: Eukaryota > Metazoa > Chordata > Mammalia > Rodentia > Cricetidae > Microtus > Microtus pennsylvanicus. The sequence goes on along the minus strand of NC_134579.1, from coordinate 140,134,678 downwards.
CAGCTAAGTGGAGCCCATAGGGACTCACAGAGACTGAACCACAGCATCACTGAGTCTGTATGGATCTGAGCTGAGTCCTCTGCATATATGTTATGTGTAGCTTGGTGTTCTTGTGGGACCCCTTACAGTGGGAGTAGGGGTGTCTCTGACTCTTTTGCCTGCACTTGGGACCCTTTCCTCCTACTGGGTTGCCTGCAATTCCAAGGGAACTGACAGCCTTGATACGAGGTCTGTGCCTTGCCCCATTGTAATGTGTTATTCTGTGTATGGCTGATATCCCTGGGAGGCCTGCTCTTTTTGGGGGGTGGGGGAACGGAGGAGTGGATCCAGGGGAGAGGGAGGGGTGAGGGACTGGAAGGATTGGAGGCAGGGGAAACTGCCATCGAGATACAACGTATGTAAAGAATAAAAATTAAAATAAAAAGCCTTTAATTGGGCCTATGTTCAAGTTGGAGTCCATGGCAGAGGAGCACAGGCAAGGCAGCAGGAACAGCTGAGAGCTCACATCTCCATGAGTTAAGGAGAAAGAAGGAATGGTGCCAGTCTTTTGAGCCCTCAAAGCCAGCCCCCAGTGACACACCTCCTCCAAGAAGGCCCACACCTCCTAATCCTTCCCAAAAAGTCCCATCAAATGGAGACCAAGTATCCAAACATATGGGTCTATGGGAGCCATACTCATTCAAACCCCCACAGTCATAGACACTGGCTTAGGGACAGATGAGTGACAACCATCTGGCACAGGGAGACACAAATCCTAGGATTCAAGAGATAGAGGTAGGATCTGAGGTCAAGCCTGGGCTAAAGTGGGACACTTTGTGTGCTGGGGCAGGGAGGAGAGGAGAAGGGAGGCTGAGAGACAGTTCACGCTAAGAGTATCTGCTGTCAATCCGGAGGACCAGAGTTGGGGTCCTACAACACGTGTAACAAGCCGGGCATGGAGCAAATGCCTGTAATTCCAAAGGAAGTGACAGCACCCCCCCCGGCTTCCATGTATGAGAACACACACACACACACACAGAGAGGGAAAGGAGAGAGGGGGAGAGAAGGGGAGAGAGGTACACACGACAGACAACAATCGCCCTGTAGCTTTGGCTTGACCTGGCCATCTATCTATCCTGAGAATGAACGGCTCCTCTCATCTTGAAAGATGGCTGGCAGATAGCCCTGGGGCTAGAATTACCAGGGAGGCTGGGCAGGGGGAAGAAAAGGACAGTTGAACAAAGAAATTTACTGAAGGAGACTCATAGGCAAGATCGCCTCCCCTCAGTGAAACGGGACCTCGTGGAGGCCATACTGGCTCCAAACTACACAGTGGAAGCTGGCCTTGAACTCTGGCCATCTCCTGAGCACTGAGAATACAGGCATGCACCACCATGCCCGGCTTCTGTGGTGCTGGGAATAGTGCCGGGTTCTGTGCCTACCGGATAGGCGCTCCACCCCCTGAACCTTGTCCCCAGACCACTCAACCCATTTCTCCTTCACCAGCTGGGTTGGGGTTTGTGTCACTTGCACCAAAACCCTATGAACAGAGAGCCTTGAAGGGACAGTACTCTCCCAGGACCTGCCCTCCCATGAAAGATGCCAGTCCCTCCCAGAGTGCCCACAAGCCGGGGAAGAAGACATCAGCTAGAGACTAATAGAGGGGAAGCCCACCTATTAGGAGGGAAAAGATCACTAGGAGATTGTGGGTCTTGAGTGCATACCAACAATGTCTTTGTTGAAAGTCCACCCTGGGCTGGGGAGCTGGATCAGTCAGTGAAGTGCTCAGCATGCAAGCATTAGGACCTGTGTTCGAGTCCCAGAACCCATGTGAAAGATAGTCAGGCATGGTAGTATGTGCTTTTAATCCCAGGAGCCTGGAGACAGAGACAGGAGGAAGTTCGGGGCTTGTTGACCAGGTAGTCTAGACTATTGATAAGTGTTAGTAAGTGAGAGCTTATCCCAAGAGAAGAAAAGGTGGACACACCCCACAAGGACTGACACCTAAGGTTATCCTCCACAGCTAGTATACACAGGAACACACAAACACACACAGAGAGAGACACACAGACACAGATATATACACACGTTCACACAGAAATACACACAGAGAAACGCACATTCACACAGAAACACACAAAGACACACACACACACACAAGGACACACACATACACACATATATTCACACAGAAACAAACACACACACACACACAGGAGAAATTCAATCCCCTGTGAGCCATTAAGAGGATGGGAACTTAATCCAACTATGGTGCTCAGAGGTGGGGCCCGTGGGGCTGCTTAGGATCAATGAAGTCATCAGGGTGGAGCCCTCATGGCTGAACACTGGCAGCTGGGTAAGAAGGTGAGCGACCAGGAGAGACGCGTGTGCTCCCTGTCTCCTGCCATGTGACATCCTGAGGAGTCTCAGCAGGAAGGCCATCAGCAGAGGCAGCCCCTAGTTTGTTTGCCAAAAGAAACCTTCCTTCCTTCCTCGCCCAGTCTCTGTCATCATGTTACTGACAACAGAGAACAACAAGCTAGTACACCCTGAACAAGAATCCCTGAGACAGTCTCACGCTTCACTCTCACCTCACCCAAGTCGCGGGGGTGATGGACTTGATCTAAGTGGTAAGCTGAGACTGGGAAAAGAAGGAGGCTGCTACTGCTGTGGGTCTGCAGTCATATACAGAGCTGTGGTCTGGAGGACGGAGAGGATGCTGGGAGCCGTGGTCCTGGGGATATGATGCTGGGAGCTGTGGTCTGGAGGACGGAGAGGATGCTGGGAGCCATGGTCCTGGGGATATGATGCTGGGAGCTGTGGTCTGGAGGATGGAGAGGATGCTGGGAGTCATGGTCCTGGGGATATGATGGGAGCTGTGGTCTGGAGGACAGAGAGGATGCTGGGAGTCATGGTCCTGGGGATATGATGCTGAGAATTTTGGTCCTGAGGTCAGAGGGGATGCTGGGAGGCATAGTCCCAGGAACACAGGAGTTGGGATCTGATGACAAAGAGGATGCTGAGGGCTGGGACCTGGGCAGGATGTGTTGTGTGATGATGACCCTTGGTTGACCTGGATATACAACAGTTTTGAAGTGATGGAGATTAAAGAGCAGAGCTTTCCAGAATAGACATAGGTGGAGCCTGTTTACCTGTGGTCCTTGAGTACTGTGAGAAGTAGAGTCCCCCCCCCCCCCATCCCAGTTTCTCACTCTTCTGGATCCTATGTGTCACAAGCCTGCTCCAGGCCTTCAGGTGTCCACAAGAGCGGGTTTGAGAACCCACGCCCAAGAGAAAGAATGGACCAAAGTCTGGAGGGGTGAGTCAGCCTCCGGGTTGGGGAATGGAACCAGAAAGGCAGAGACACGTACTGGACCAGACAGTGGGGAGAAGGGTGCAGAGTTTGGATGCCACACCTGGAAGGTCGCCCTAGAGGCCTCTCCCTCCCCAGAGCCTAGGATTGAGACTTCCTTCCAGTCCGGTTAGCATTCTGGGGGGCCCCTCCCAGGGAAACAAAGCTGAAACTTGAGATTTCATGGTCAAGACCAGAGGGGAGGGAGCTGACTCCATTCTATGCCCTGCCCTGAGAAGTCCATACCTGCCCAGCCACCCATTGCCCAGCCTCGCATTCTTTCCTGCTCACATTCCCCTTTGCCGCATCACACCCTCTCCCCCAAAGCTCACACTCACAGCACATGCCAGCACCCGGCATCTTCGCGCGCTTCCGAGCATCGCCCTCCAGCGCATCTCCAGAGCATCTCCCACGCACCCCCCTTGTGGGTCGCCTATGCATCTTCTGCACAAACTCGAGCTTCTCCCTTGCGTCTTCCATGCATTCCCCCGTGCATCTCCCGCGCCTCTCCCACGCATATCTCAAGCATCTTTCACGCACACTCCGGTACATCGCCTGCGCATCTTCCTGTGTCTCCAGTGCAACATCGTCTAGGGAGCCCCACTCGCCCTAGCTACGCCTGCGCGCACACGCACGCACACCTTTGCACCTTCACACGACCCTCCCGACCTTCCACTCTCCCGAGTCCGCCCCCAAAGACTCCCACGACGCCGTCACGCTCACGCCCAGCCCGCGCGCTCCAGTCCGCCCTCTGTCCTGCGCTCCCCCCTCCCTGCTGCGAGCCCCGTCCGCGCTCTGGTCCTCCCTCTCCCCGCATTGTCTGGGCCTCTCTGCCCCCGTCCCGGGCCCGCCCCTCAGCCGACGCCACGCCCACCCAGGCGCGCAGTGGGCGGGGACGGGGGCGGGGACGGACTCGGGGGCGGGGTCGGCGGCGCGGGAGGTGCAGGTGCCGGGCCGGGAGCGAGCGGCGGCGGCGGCGGCGGCGGCGGTGGCGGCGGCACCATGGGCCGGGCCCGGCGCTTCCAGTGGCCGCTGCTGCTGCTGTGGGCGGCCGCGGCGGGGCCAGGTAGGGTGACGGGGGTGGGGGCCGGGTCGGCGGGCTATATCGAGATGACGAGGGAGGTGTGCGTATTGCAGTGGGGCTGAGGAGGGGGTCGCGCCGCGGTGACAGCCGGGTCGCCTGGGGGCCTGCAGAGGCCGGAACAGTGCGCTTGTCGGGGGGTGGGGGCTGCGGGAGACCCTAGTCTCCGGGACAAAGCGCAGCGCGGGCTAGGAGCCCGGAGCCGCTGGCGGGGGGGGGGGGTGGGCGCGGGCCCGGGCCGCCGTGCCGCAGCCCCCCCACCCCGCACAGGCCCTGATCCCGCGGGGACAAAGGCCCTGAGACCCTCTCCTCCCCCCCACCCCCGTGTCCCCAAGCCCGCCTTCTCCAAGCCGGTCCCACTGTCCTTCCGTCCTGGTCTTTAGATCTCTCTCTCTCTCTCTCTCTCTCTCTCTCTCTCTCTCTCTCTCTCTCTCTCTCTCTCTCTCTCTCTCTCACTGCTTTACCCCCACCCTTGTCCTCTGTTCCTCAGTTTTCAAGTCCTGTCCTTCCTTCTATCTGCCCCCTTTCTCCTGGCCTCCCCCTTACCGTCTTTCCATTCTGCCTTTGTCCCCCACCTCTGTCCCTTTTTCCTGGGTCACTCTGCCTGCCCCCCCATCCCCTATTCACTCTGCTCCGTCTCCTGCATTACTGCCCTCCCTCCATGTCCCCATTCACCATCTCTCTCCCTGTCTCCTTGACACCCTGTATCTCCTTCCTTCTCTGTCCCCCATCTGCCTCATCCCCTTGGCTCTCTGTCCCCTGTCATTCACCCATTTCCCCACCTAGCCACCTCCTTTCTTCTTCCTATTCCACTGTCCCTCTGTCCCCCCCCCCCCCGACTCTGCCTTCCCTTTCCAGACATCCTCCATCGAAGTATCCCTCCTTGCTCCTGGAAAGAGGCGTCAGTCAGGGTAGCGACCGTATAGATGTGTGAAGTGGGATAGGGGATGTTGGCATGTGGGCACACACGTGGATTCCACAAATGTCTCCCCAAACCCTCCCACCCATTCACACACCCAGGCCACACTTCACAGAAGAGCCCCTCCAGGATGTGCACACCTCTTCCTCACTCACTGCGAGATGCTAAAGACCCCCAAGACAGGGTGACCCTGAGGCTGGAGACAAGGTCAGGAAATGTCACCTGAACGCTCACACTTAGAACCCTCTGAGTCTCGTAGCTGCCACGGGACACTCCTCCCTGGTGGGTCAAGTTACTTTGCCTAAGAATATGTGATGGGGAGGTGGCTGGGGAACAAAAGCTGGACTGAGGACACCTATAGGGAGTTGAGAGACAAATTGGGAACAAGTGACTCAGGGCTGGGAGCCCTCTTTCCTGGCTCCAGTTCTATCAAGTGACAGTGTTGAACTTCATGACTGAGGATGTGAGAGCTTCTAAGTTGAGTGTGGTCACACCTGCCACTTCAAGGGTTGCAGCTGAGGACGAGGCTGGGGGGCAGAGCCGACCTCAGAAGTTCTGCCTTTCTTCTGTAGACTTCTGCAATTGCTTCCTAACTTTCCCCAGTCCCTCCTCTGCAACGGGCATGCCCCAGTTTCCCAGGTGAGAGCTTGGGACTCTTGGTATATTTCCATCCATTTTGATTTCTCTTTGTTCTTACTCATGAAAACTAGGCTCATAGGATCCTGGAACCAGCAAGTCAATAAACAAAGAGCCTGAGGTTCTTTAGAACGTTGACGCCCTTAGGATGCTGGAAGTCTTTAGAACCTTGACACTTCCCTGTTTCTAGAATTTGGTTGGCCATGGTGGCCTGTAATCCCAGCTGCTCAGAATGCTGAGGCATGAGTTCAAGACTTGCCAGGATCAGTTAGTGATGTCCTGTTTCAAAACAAAAGCACAAAAAAAGAAGGGTGTGTGTGTGTGTGTGTGTGTGTGTGTGTGCATGCTACGGAGGAAGCTTATTAGTAATAGGTGTCTAGAATCCACCAATGAGGGGATAGGAGTGTGGCTCAGTGATTACTTGCCTAGAATTAGCAGCCAGTGAGGGTCTGGGAGAGTAGCTCAGTGACAATGCATTTGCCCAACATGTGAGAGGTCTTAGGTTCAATTCCCTAGTGCTGAGAAAAGAAAAAGAAGAAGACAGAAAAGGTTCTAGATTCTCAATGATGGGGATGAACTGTTGCCTTGACATATGTGGAAGCATAAAATCTCTGCCCACTGGGGTTATGCAGCCCCTGAGCCCTTGGATGCTTAGAACCTGGATGTAGCCTCAGCTGATATCCTATTCAGTTCGGGATTCAAATCTCAGGCACTTCTGGGAGGTAACTCTAAGCCTTGTCCCTGGTTTGATTTTAAAGTCACTGCTTCCTGGCACCTTAATCCCTTCTGTTAATGACCTCTAAATTACATGCTGTGGGGCTTTATAAACAGAAGGCAAGCTTGGCGTCCTGGGGAGAGCTCCAGGCTTGGGTCTTGGTCCAGGCAGTCAGTCTTCTCTGGCATAGTTTAATGTCAGTGTCTATCCTTCTCTGGGCCTCAGTTTCTCCTTCTGGGGAACATGGTCCTCAAAGGCCCCATTTATGGCGCTTCTGTTCGATATCCAGTTGTCTGTCTTCTTTTTTATTTTGTTTTATTTTTGTTTTTGTTTCTCTGTATATTCATGGCTATCCTAGAACTCCCTCTGTAGATCAGACTGGCCTCCAATTTACAGAGATCTGCCTGCCTCTGCCTCCCAAGTGTTGAGATTAAAGGCATGTGCTACCACTGCCCAGACACTTTTTTAGACACAGGGTCTCGCTATATACAAAAAGCTGAGCTTAAACTCACTATGTAGCCCCCGTGCTGGTCTCAAACCCATAGCGATCCTCCTGCCTCAGGCTCCCAAGTACTGGGATTGATTACATACCTGTGCCCCCATGCCCAGCCTGCCTGCCTGCCTGCCTGCCTGCCTGCCTGCCTGCCTGCCTGCCTCCCTCCCTCCCTCCCTCCCTCCCTCCCTCCCTCCCTTCTTTCCTTTCTTTCTTTCTTTCTATCAGATCTTTACAAAGGACCCTTACCACCGGTCTTAAGGAGGTCACTACATCTCCTTACCCAGTCAGCAGGATTGGGAGACTGGAGCCTATATTTTTGCCTTTCAAAAAAAAAAAGTGTCCCATCTCTTCAGGCTCATTATTTGTTGAGAATATGAGAAGAGGAAAATAAGGCAGATGTTGAGAGAAAAAGGTCCAGGTGGATAGAAATATGCCAAAGGTCAGTTGTACTCAGAGAGGCACATGGGGGTGGGGGCCCACAGGAGGAAACTGGGTAAGACAGAAGGAAGCAGGGAAAGCTGGTATTTAGATTCCAAGAAAGGATAAAGAGGTCCTTAAGGCTTGGGAAGCCCTGTGGAGGGGACTTTGTTGTTCCCAAGTTAAGTTTCCCTTCTAGGGTGACTCACTTCTCCCTGTTAACAATTCTAAGCAGCCACTAAGAACATAGAGGGACCTCCTTTCACTGTGAATCACCCCAAAGACTGGGTTTTGGGAGATATCTATCACTGGCCCCCGACCCACTCATGAACTGGATGCCCGGTTCCCGGAGTATGGGGGTGGAGGTTAGGTTCCACTACAGATTCCAAGCCCTTAGACCCAGCAGGGCTAGGGCCCAGGGGTGGGTTAATGTCGTGCGAGCCTGGCCTGTCCCCGACTTGGGGAACACAAAGGCAGCTTTCTCTCTCTCTGGGTGTATGTATGTGTGTTGGGGTGGTGTGCTGGATGCAGCCAGTCCCGCCAGCATCCAACGGCCCATGGCACCAGAACCCGATCACCCGTGGTTTCTGCCTGTAGACACCGGGCACGTAGGCCCCTCTGTAGACACACAGGGCAGTGGGGTGGGCTGCCAGGTCTTCATAGAGCAAGGAGCAGAAGGGTAACTGAGGCAAAGACTTGGACAAGCAGAATTCAACGGAGGCTTGCATTCTTCCGGGAACCCCACGCTCAGGGTGACCCTCTGAGGGACTCCTCACCCCCTGGCTGGGCCAGAAGCCTGGAATCCAGGGAGTCCCGAGTATCCCAGGAATGTGGGGGCCACAGGAAGGACTTTGTGTGAAGCCGCTGACTCACCCCTGGACGCCCCCATCTAGGGCCCTCGTCTCCAGACACTCAGTAGACAAAGGACAGAAGGCAGGATCGTGGTTTAGGGGGTCCAAATTTTTCAAGAGAGGAGAAACTGGGGTTCAGCCGCCTGTGTCTGAGAGAGGAGGGCTAGAGTCTGTTCTCCTGTATCAGAGTGGGAAGGCTGGGGTCTGTGTTCTCGCATTTGAGAGAAGAGCCTAGGGTCTGTATCGCTGTGTCTGAGGGAGGATGCTGGAGTCTGGACGCTTGTATCTGAGGAGGGAGGCTGGGGTCTGTACCTCTGTGTCAGAGCGGAGAGGCTGGGGTCTGTGCTTCTATGTCTAAAGGTGGAGGCTGGGATCTGAACTCCTGGGTCTGAGGGAGGAGAGCTGGGTCTGGACCCCTGTGTCTGAGGGAGAAGGGCTGGGGCTGGACCCCTGGGTCTGAGGGAGGAGGACCTGGGGTCTAAGTCCGAGGTTTAGGGGACTAGGAAGCTATACTTGTGGGTACTGAGTGAGGGAAGAGCTGGGCCTCTTCGGCTGCCGAGGAAGGGAGGTTGAGCTGGGACCCTGATGCCCAGGTCCTGCAAATACAGGCGCCTTCACAAGGCTGATCTGCTGGAAGAATTGATGCTTTGTGCAAGGATGCTCGGACTCCGCCATTGATGGGGGGCCGAGGGGGGGTTCAGGCAGGACCCAGGAATGTACCAGCTTCCCAGGGGGAGGGAAAAGGAAAGAGGCTTGGTGCCATGGGCCCCCTGGGGAACGGATACAGAGGGGGTGGCTATGACCTTCCCAAAAATGTGACCTTGAGACTCCCTTGGGTATTCGCTGACTCAGGACCCAGGAAGTACTCCCCCATTCTGCTTAGTCTCTGTGGAAACATCCACCAGCTGTGCACTGTGGACCCCTGTCTCATGAGTCTGAGGGAGGGCCGGGCCTGGAACCCTGGGTCAGAAGGAGGAGGGTTGAGGCTGGACCCTTGGGCCTGAGGAAGGAGGGCTGGGGCTGGACCCCTGGGTCTGAGGGAGGAGGGGGGCCTGGAACCCTGGGTCTTGGGGAGGAGGGCTAGGGCTGAACTCCTGTGTGAGAGGGAGGAGGGCTGGGGCCTGGACCCCAGTATCAGAGGGAGGAGGGCTGCCCTGGACCCCTGGGTCAGAGGGAGGAGGGCTGCCCTGAACCCCTGGGTCTGAGGGAGGAGGGCTGCCCTGGACCCCTGGGTCAGAGGGAGGAGGGCTGCCCTGAACCCCTGGGTCTGAGGGAGGAGGGCTGCCCTGGACCCCTGGGTCAGAGGGAGGAGGGCTGCCCTGGACCCCTGGGTCAGAGGGAGGAGGGCTGCCCTGGACCCCTGGGTCAGAGGGAGGAGGGCTGCCCTGGACCCCTGGGTCAGAGGGAGGAGGTCCTGGGACAGTTGTTGCCTGTGTTTGTGAGTCTAAGGGTGGAGGAGGCCGAATCTCTCCATGTCCCCTGACAACCCCTCTTCCAGAACCTCCCATCTAGTTTTCTCTAGGCACAGTCCCCATGATGACTTCTGGCTGTCAACACCATTTCAAAGTCCATGCCCCAGTCCCAAAAGCTCAGCCCCTCTCTGACCAGAAAGTCCCGCCCCCACCCCCCCTAACCAGAAACAAAAGCCTTGGGCCAATTAGTATTCTAGGCAGAAACACGGTCGCTTACTGACTCTTCAGGAGGGGGAGGGAATTAAACAAAAGCCCCCCCTCACCCCATCTGCACCCTCAAGCAGAGAGCAGTTGGGGAATGGGAGAGGTGGATATGGGGGTCCCCAGAGCTCTTGGGAAATGGCAAACTTCGTCACTAACTCTTGTAGGATACCTCACTCTCCACATCTGTGAAATGGGGGCTAACTTCATATTAGCTGTGAGGGCCAAAGAGGTAAGCGTTAAGATAGTGTCTAGTTGGATTTCGCTTTGAAACAGTCTCTCATGTAGCCCAGGCTGACCTCAGACTTGATGCTTAGTCAAGGATAACCTTAAACTCTTGATCCTCGTGCCTCCACCTCCCAAATGCTGGAATTATATGTGTGCCATCATACCTGATTTATGCAATGCTAGGACTTGAACTCAGGACTTCACGAAATGCTAGGCAAGCACTCTACCAACTGAGCTACACCCTGGCTCAAGATTATTATTTGGGGATTTGGTTTTACAAGAGAAGATTTTACTACCAGGCCTTGGCTGGCCTGAGACGCTTCTGGGTAGATCCGGCTGGCCCCAAACACTCAGAGATCCACTTGCCTCTGCCTGCAGGGTGCTGGGGTTAGTGTGTACCACCATACCAAAGTGTTGACCATGCAGGCTGGTTTCCACAAGGCCTGGCTTGTTCCCAGAGCCAGTAATAACAGCCTTCAAAGAGGCCTCTTCCCGAGTGGGCACAAAGCTGAGCCCCGTGAAGCCATCACTGTCAGTTCACAGATGGCGT